>NC_041393.1:727329596-727351980 GCF_002162155.2 Triticum dicoccoides | reverse complement strand
TATATATATCCGTATGTCTCGATTGACCTCGCTCTTTCTCGGACAAAAACGATATATCACCATGTTTGAGCCCAATTCGACCTATTCACATTGTATACTCTCTCACGCACATCGTCTATCTAGGTCACTCTCTCCAACCCGTCTCACTCTCTCGATCGCACGGCCCCTATGTGATCGGTTGACCTTGCCTCCTCCCACGCACAAAATATATCTACATGTCTATGACCGGATCATCTCTCAAGCTCTATCTTATAGCCCTCACCCCTTACCAAAAGCTCAATCAGACAATATCTCTCTGGAGCATATATATTTGTTCAATGAATGTCGGACCACACTCACTTTGTCTCTCTATCTATATGTCTCTCGATTGACCTCACTTTCTCACACCGTATCTTCCACGCGTTGAAGCTACTACCTATCCATTCCTCGCAAAGCCGGAGCTATTTACATTGCGAGGGGCACTCCAACCTTGGAATAATTTGTGTAGGCATTTATTCCGGTCGGTTTAGATTATATTTTCGTAGCATTCGGCCCACAACTAATCCAAACAGCGTTGCAAACCACGCAACTCCCCTAGTTGATTTCCCTCTGGCTCGGTCATCGCTCATTCGCACGTCCTTTCTCGCCTTCAACGTCGCACCATGGTATTATTGAAAAAACTATGTTGTTCTCTTTAATTATTATAAATAAGCTACAAAACTACACACCGATAGTCCACTTGGAATGGAACAAATTTCGACCCACAAATTAAAGTGCTACAAACTACACACCGAGGGGCCCACATGTCATTAAACAAATTTGGACTCATATACAAATTAAAAAATAAAGGACGAGGATCGAACATGCGACCGGGCCTTCAAGCCGCACGTCAATATGCAACATACGTAGAATAGCAATGTTTGTTGTACCCCCTTTGTTCACATAATGTTTTTATATTACCATGGCTTAATTAATGGATAACATGTAATATTATTTTTAGTACTATTCGCCTTCACTTACTGGTGGGTTCCATGTGTGCTCTCTCTCTTTCTCTCCTCCCCTTCTGCGTTTAGACGCATGGGCAAACAGGAAGAACTCACGGGCGATGTTGCCATTGACCATATCTGAACGCGTCACGGCACCAGTTTCATGTACTAGCAGCACTAGTCAGTGTGTACGTGCAATGCACGTTAATTTGGAAGTATATTAAGTGCATGCGGATATTAACTACTAGGATATTATTTGCGTGTTGTCATGTCATTAGCACTATTTTTGGCATGAAATTAACTGCACACTAAACGTGTTGAGAGCTCGACATTGAAGCAGTCTAGGTCATTGGATGATAAGGAATACATGTGGCTTGATGACGTTTTATATTTAATTTGATACGGCTCTAGCAGAACATTCAATCGATCAAACCATACATTTCGTTCAGCCTGACTCCGACTTTAAATTATACGACGATCAATATAAAATCAACGGAAATGATAAACGTTCGGATTTTAAGCATGGCAATCTGAACATTTTTCATGGCAAATTTAGATTACGCGGCGGCGGCGGGGGGCGTCTCGCGGTGGGAAGCAGCTCCTCTGTCGTGCTCTGTGTGTCGTCGGGCCACTGACCGACGGTGATGGCGGCGTCTTGCGCCGTTGTTGGCATACTCCTGGACGTTGGCCTAGCTTCAAGGAAGGCCAAAATGTTCTGGACTTCGGAGCGAGTCAACTGACGGGAGGAGGCGACTGGTGTTGGTGCAAGGAAGCGATCGACGGTGGCCATCCATGTCGCTGAGGGGGGCACTGGCACCCGCGCAGGGACAGGCGCTGTCAATGGTGCGACGGAGACATTCGTGTGCACGGGCACCGGCACGGGCGCGCATGTCAGTGCACGCGCAGGCGCATGCGCTGGCAGGTGCACGGGCACCGGCACGGGCGTGCACGTCAGTGCACGCGCAGGCGTATGCGCTGGCAGGTGCACGGGCGCGTGAAAGTCGGCGGGGACCTCGTGGAACCCCGTGGCATCAAGCTAGGCGACAATGTGCGGCTCCCAGCCCATCAATGCCACGGGGATGGGCGCTGGCGCAGTCAGGGCGACGGGAGCCGGAATGGGAGTGGGGACAGGCACGGCATCTTCCCGCAAGGCCAGTTCAAGCTCGTCCCAAAGCGCCTTATGTTCTTGAGACTCCGGCTGGGTGTCTTTCTCATGAAACCGGAACACTAAGGGCAGACCATCGTGATGCGGCATGGCGTACGTTTAGGTCAGGCTTGTTGGAGGTAGACGACAGGAGAATCAGAGAGGAAGAGAGAGGATTGTAGCGATACCGGGTAGTGCATGGTTGATTTTAAACTGCGGCGCCGGCGACTTAAAAGTGGGAGCAGTTGGGACAACGGTGGGCGGCGGAGCCTGTTCAAAGGGCTCGCCTCCCGGTGAGTCTGCACAGCGGTCTGCTCGCACGCCTCCCTGACAGCCGGCGCAGCGGTCTGCTCGCACGCCTCCCGTCTACTCACACGCTTGCTGGGACGGCACCTGCCGATGAGAAGCGGGGACTCGTGGCGGCACGTAAACGCCCACAGTTTCAATAGTGAAAGCGTTCGCCTTAACGTAATAGGTCTTTGTTCCAAAATATCTTGGCTCTTTATTTGTGCAACTTGTCATAAGCAGCTTGTCTCGAATTGAAGAAAAAACTTACGAAGTAATAATTGTGCCATATCACGTGACCATGCTCAGTTTCAAGAATATATGCTCACTTTTGGATTTTCTGAAATTTAAGATCCAGGATTCGAAACAATATCATAACCTGCATCATGCAATAAATTTTCAAGCCATACATCTGTCCTGTTGTATTTCTTAAGAATGGATTTGGTCAAATATTTTTCTTAGTTAAACCTCCTTTCCGGTTTATAGGGCTCAATTCAAAAATCTCACCAACCAAGGTAGATGGTGAGTGGTGGAACAATTGTTGTAGTTTGCAAAACCACTCAATTAATGCGCTTGTTTTCCTCAAAAATTGTGTTTACAAATGCATTAATTGCAATACATGCATGCATAAAGTACATGCATTGGTCAATTTTCTCTTAATTCTTGCATGTAATGATTTATTGCACCTTGAAATCTGAACATGTGATGGGGAACAACCAAATTGAGATTTATAAAATGAGAAAACTAAAATTTTGAGATAAGCCCTATAAACCGGAAAGGAGGGAGTAAAAGGATAATCCCTGCGTACCAGTGCATTGCCTGATATATTAACTCAAGTACTAGGCACGAACAAACGGGCTCAATTCTATGCTCATCTTGGTGTAGTAGTAGTAGTACTAGGCAATGCAGTTGACGGGTGACCTTGACGAGCGGCGACCGAGGGAATTGAATCGTGCTCGGCACGGTAGGTAACGTATTCTAGTCATTATGGACCGGGGACATGAGGGGAATTTCCTAGGGCTGGAATTCTGGCCGCCAGATATTTCGACCTGAAACGCTGAGGCTCGACTGGTTGGGGTTGCCTAATGTGCGTACCACGCACGCCATCGAAGGACACGAGCCTGTTTTTTTAGGATCAACACGAGCCAAGGTATGGCTGGTACGCCGTTGGGTCCTACCATTCGAGAATACGAAAGGAACCTTTTAAATTGCCGAACGAATCTATGTGTATTACAATACCCGTATTTTCCTTGCAAATACTAATCTCAACGTGGTAATTGATTTATGACAAGTTGTTGAATTAGAGCGAGTTTTTGATATAGTGATCTCAACGTGGATTTCACATTTCAAGGTATCCCCAGTAAGTTTTCCAATGAAAATTCATATTTAAAAGATGAACAATATGAAGGTGAGAAAACTTTGTATGTATCAAGCATATGACCACACACACACACACACACACACACACACACACACACACACACAAAGAGACACACACGCACGAACACAACAACAATCCAATAAGTATAGTGCATCTATTTTTCCAACCCATGCATGTATGACACGAATTCAAAAATACTCCTTCTATTCTTAAATATTAGTCTTTTAGAGAGTTCAACAAGTGACTACATACGGAGCAAAATGAGTAAATCTAGACTCTAAAATATGTCTATATACATCCGTATGTGCCAGTCCATTTGAAGCCTCTAAAAAGACTAATATTTAGGAACGAAGGGAGTAACATGTAAGACATCCATGATCCTCAGTTCAATATTTAAAATGAACATGAAACTGAAACATGAATATTAAGTCTAGTACTATAGTACATGCAAATGTTGTGTTTAGGCGGAGCTATGATTGTTGGGGGTCAACCCCTCGACCTTAGATAAAATTGTGGAGCTCTATTTAGGGTTGTTTAGATTATATTTGTCCCCACTCTCCCAACCACCGATTGGTTGTGCACGCCCCACCCCTCCTCCCCGGGAGAATATCATGTTCCCCCATACCTTAGATGCTATATGCCGATACGAGTTGCTTGGAGCTTGTAGATCTGAGATATAGCAGCTCACATGATGTGTCTTAATTTTTTTTCAGGAAACCTTGATGAGTTTGAGAATTGCACACAATTTGTACAAAAACTACTTAGATTCCCTTTGATCCCATATCCAACGACCTCGAAGCTCGTATCACAGTAGCATCTAAGATGAAGGAGGACATCATATTCTCCTGTATGTAAGAATATCATGTGCTACCACACCTTAGATGCTTTGGTGATACAAGCTCTTTGGAGGCGTTGGATTTGTGACCCAACACCTCCTCGGTAGTTTGAATGGTTTTTTGCAGAAAAGCCCCAAAAGGGTTCGGCCACTGCTTACAAGCACAAAGACTGCTCATATGCCATTGGATCTCAGATCAAACGACCTCCAAGCTCGTATCACTGTAGCATCCAAGCCACGATATCACCTTATGTTTTCTCGCACGGGAGAGTATGAGGTGCTCCCGCACCGTAGATTCTATGGTGATACGAGTACACTGAGATCTAACGGCCCAGAGTAGGAGGTTTGAATGTTTTTGCAATATACGGCTGATAGAGTGGGAAATGCGCAGAAAGTACAAGTACTATGCATGTGCCATCTGATCACTGATCATACAACCTAGATGCTCATATCACCGTAGCAGGTAATTAAGCTACGGGGAGCACCTAATATGAGCATCGGGGAGCCGTTGGATCGAAGATGCAGCGGTGCACACGAGGCCTGAATGTTTTATTTGCAAAAAAACCTTTGGAGAGTTTGTAAATTGCGCATAATCACAAAGACTACTCCCAAGCCATTGGATCTCACTTCCAACGGTGTAAAAACTCGTATCACCATAGTATCTAAGCTGCGGGGTGGATGTGATATTCTATGCCGCTATCATTCTTGTTCGTAAACTTGCAAAATACGTGTAACTCATGCTGTTACTTGTCTAACCGCGCAAAGTGTTTGTTCAAAAAAACCACCCTACACTGAAATATCGGAACAACACACGGGGGTCCCACTTGTCATTAATCAAATTTGGACCTAAAACTAACAAATCTGGAAGACGAGATTCGAATTGGCAACCTGGACTACAAAGCGTAAGTCGATAGCCTGAAAAAACGAACGGTTGTTGGCTTTGTCCCATAAACTGATTTTATACAGTACTTACGTTGAGTAGAGTAGAGGGAGTGCTTCGTCAACGCATGCATGACCGTTGTCTCACTTACTGGTGGGTCCTAGGTCTGCGATCTCAATCTCTCTTCTCTCCATCGTCTAACCTTTGCACGGGCACACACGAAGAGCGGCGCTAGCTTGCCGTGGTGTTATTACAACTAGAAAAAAAAGCTTGGAAAATAAAAGAATCGCCTAGAACAAGAGACGTTGTGGCTGGTCGAGACGGAGCTAACCGTGCCACGTTTGCATGATGAAGTTGTGTGGCTAGTGGGGTGTTTTCGACTGACTGGCTGGGTCCCGGGGTCGAACCATATGTACTACGTCTGATACAGTACATTTTTACACGCACATTTTTCCTCTGTGTCGAGACGTGGCACACCCTACCGCGCGGTTTCGGGGTCCTCCCAGGTGGTGCACGCATATATTCTTCCTGACGTGAGACGCCCTACCGTGCGTTTTCTGGGTCCTCCTCGGTCGTAGCGCCGAAGCAAGTAAATGAGTCATCAAATCACGAAAGACCACCTTTCCCGCCGAGTACATCAGTGAAGCACGGTGGCTAGCTAGTTGGGCTAGTTCGATCGACTAGCTAGGCCGCCGCCACATTTGTTTTTTCACCCCTTTTTTTATCTACTTGCCAGCAGGTAAATTTAAATGTCCACCGCGGCGTTGCTCTAGTGTTTGGGTGCGGCAGGATTTTTAATTTTTTGATTGACGGGAGCAGGCGCGGCAGGATTTTTAATTTTTTGATTGACGGGAGCAGGCGCGGAGCAATTAGTCGTTGACTGGTGTTTTACCATGGTGAAAACCAAAAGATTCCCCGCTCCTCGGCTGGCTCTCTCCGCCTTCCCGTAGATTGCATTGCCTTTCAGCCGTTTCGCCCCCTTTGCTTCCTCTCCCCATTGCTTCTACCTAGTGCCATGGCGTTGCAGCAGATCACGGAGTCCAAGGTGAGGCGCCTGACACAGGAGCTCCATGCCAAGGATGCGGAGCTCAGGGCCAAGGACACAGGAGCTCCATGCCAATTAGGAGAGGAGTGCCATGCTCCTTCGTTATGTGCGGGAGTTCATGGAGCTTCAAAAATGGCAGGCGTCCACCACAAAGATGCTCGAGGCGTCGGCGGCGTTGCTGCAGAAAGCGGGAGATATGATAGGTCGTCAGGGGAGCCGGCTGGAGCGCGAGCGGGCCGGTCGTGACGAGGTCCAGGATCGCCTTAGCCACTTGGTGAACCAAGTTGCCACGCACGTGTTGCGGCTATGCGATGCCTACCGTCGTGCCATCGCGACGATGCCGACAGTTGGGCTAAACCCGGTCGACTTCAACAAGCTGCGTCTTCCTGACCTGTCTCCTTCTTCACCTATATCTCCGAGGAGCTGAGCCGTCTCCGCGCGATGGTGAGGGCTGAGCTTGACAAGGAGGGGTTGCGGGCTGCCGTCGCTGTTGCCAGGCGAATCCTTTCAGGGCTCCGTCACCGGAATCAATCTGTGCCATTGGACGCCGTCTTTGACGAGTTGGCTCCCGTCGACCGGGAGCGGGCTCTACGGGCGGTTGCACCCTACATCACCAACGTCGTGCGCCTCGAGAAGCAGAGGGACTTTGATGGTGTTTAGGCGCCCTCTGCATGGGCATGTCCATGTCTCGACGCAACATGACCGTTGGATCAAACTCAGACGGTGCAGATCAGTCACTGTAGCACAAAGCGTGTGGGTGTGTTTGGTTGCATTCTCATCTCAATATAGTTGTTTCCTCTTCGTGTATTTTTGTCAACCTACTAGTGTGGACTCATGCACCCTTCATGGTTCATGCACTCTGCCAAACACCCAAAAGTGGGTTGAGAAGGGAACTTTTGCTCCCATTCCGTGCACCCTTCATACATGTTGTCTAACACTATAGGATGTGCTTCATATGGTTCATGTTTCGTGGAGTACTGTAGCACCGTACTCTCCGTGCGCTGTGGACCTAGTTCTGTTAACAATGATCTCACCGTTCATTCTTGACCGGACAGTCGAAAAAGCGGTACTATGTTACATATAGGAGTAGTTGACATGCGCACAACATCATTTATTATCGTCATATCTTACTACACTAGCAACAAGATTGTGTAGTACTGACGTATGAACCACTGCACATGCCTAGTAGTAGGAGCACTGTGTATGTTCCAGTGGCTGCCGTGTTTCGCACTCCTCCATCGTAAGAGTGGAAACACTTGCTGTAATCATTTTTTTATTTAGAATGAAAAACAGTGGACATGCTCTATCGTGCGGATCCTCCTCCAGCCATGCACTAAATTACTCACTTTCGCCGACGTGTGGGACAGCCAGCACCTGGGTCCACCAGCCATGCACTAAATTACTCCGTAGTAGAGTGACGGTAGACTACCCCGATCGAACCGCCGCAGTAATGCCCAATCAGCCGTCAAATCACAAAACCCCCTCCTTTCCAGCAGTAAGTTGGACGGACGAAGCAACCATCATTTCACTCTTCTCTCTCAGCTTCCTCTCTTGAAGAAAACCCCCACTCGCTTCGCTTCTCCCTCATCTCGTTCCTCCTTTCACACTTCTCTCTCAGCTTCCTCTCTTGGATGGACGCCGGAGCACCAGCCGACGTGATGTCTATGGCTCTGGCCAAAACCGTCGAGGCTCATGGTACGAAGAAGCGCAAGCACCCCGCCGAGACTACCGCAGACAAGCTCAAAGCCATCGCCCTGTCCAAGCCCCCCTCTCCTGGATCCCTCATTAAGCAAGTCCAGGTAATGTCTCTTGTTGACGATCTTTTTCTCGATCTTGATCGTGTTTTTTGATCTAACATGCAGTACTAGTACTGGTAGTACAACTTTCTGAGTGATTTTGCATGTGATTTTAGTGTGCCAAATGATGGTTCTAAATTCCTCTTTTGACCAAAACATGCGACAGGTTGACGCTTATTTCTTATAGATTACTTTCAACTACTCCCTCTGTCCCAAATTTCTTGTCTTAGATTTGTCTAGATACGGATGTATCTAATACTAAAATGTGACTTGATACATCTGTATCTAGACAAATCTAAGACAAGAATTTTGGGACGGAGGGAGTACTTTATGAACATCAATGCTACCTTTTAAGAGGGTATATTTGCCTCAGTAACTTGTGTTGTGGATATTGCATGTAATCCCTCTGCTCTCATGCCTTTGAAGACATGTTCTAGTGTCTTTGTTCACTCATTTCTGTGCGTATATGTAGTCATATATGGAGTATAATACCGAAAATCATCTTATATTTCTGAACGGAGGTAGTAATAAAATATGGTTTTTGTTTGAATTAGAACCAGGTCCGCGGTGGAGATGAAGTTCTCAAAGTCATGTCGTGCGAACTGGAAGACCTGATAATGAGTTCTACTATTGAACTATCCAGCTGATGTGTCCTTGTCGCCACGTGTCCTGAACTAGTGTTTTCCTGTAGCATTGTTATCAGGCGTGTTCTCGAGGCTGTACTTGACCACAACAATTTCCTAGTTGTGCCTTCGATTACGAAGGGTGTGGTTCTTGTAAAGCTTCCCAACAAATCGGATGCGGCCTGTCTTCATCATCATGTTTATGAGTGGAAAGACCACTCTGTTAGGTTCTCCAAGGTTGACAAGATGGTGATGGTGCATGTAGACATCTCACACGAAGTCCATGGCCTAGTCAGTTATGCGGGGTTCATCCCATAGGTCGGTGGCAAGAAATAGTCTACAGAGTTTAGTTAGTGCAACTTTGCTTGTCTGTAGTACGTACTATTGTTCAGTACTTGATTTGTGTTTGTGAACCCTGTATTGTTTATTAGTACTGCCGCTTTTGGTGTGTGGTCAGTCCTGAGAACGGTCTATGTTAATGTCTGTCCACTCAATTTAGTCTGTACATTTTGAAGTATCCAGATCATATTTTTTGTGAGGATGGTTTATCAATTATGGTTACACTCCAATATCTGTATGCATTGCAGGGTTTATCGCACCCACCAGGATTTCCAGTCCCATGGATGTTCAGTCCATACGATTTGTCACGACCTTTGGACTGTCATGCTTGTGGGAGTAAGCAGGGCCCCTGCGTGCCATGCGTAGTTGGACGATCAATCTTCTGTTTAGTACTTCAACATAGTGATTTCCTGGTAAGGATTCACTCATGTCAAATCAAGTAAATCTTATTGATTTACTGTCAAAATCTTATTGATTTAATGTCATGTTTTCTTTCTTTTCCTGCAATTTTACGATGCAGGTTTTGCCATGTGACATTCATCACAGAATAAACCGTTTGGTTTGCTCTACGATGGCTATTTTTGCAGGTTTCACTTCTTATGGCGTGTAAGTAATGAAGGCACTGTCCATCACTTATATTACTGGAAAAAATTGGATCAGTTTGTTGTCTGAGTACAAGCTGAATCCCTATGATGAACTGCAGTTTGGTTTAACAAAAACGCCACAATTAGTCCTTCTCGCGTTTAAAAGAAATGAAGAAAAAAACTGGATCACGGTCACGGATCCTAGTCAAGTTAGAAAGCTGATCATAGCAGACCAGACACGATCGCCGCTGTCTCGCACAGATCGAGCACCGGCAGTTGCTCTAGCACTAACAGCGGCAGCAGCTCAGTCTGATCCAGCTGAGGATTGGGCACCGACCGCGTCAGCGGATCAGTCTGATCTACCGGAGGATCGGGCATCGACCCGGCACCAGCTCTACAAGGAGCACCATCTCCGGCAGCAGCAGCGGCTTCGGCACCTGCACCAACACTTGCACTTGCATTTGGTCCGGCCCGTGCAGTTGCACCGGCAACAGACTGGGCTGCAGTTCACACTTCATATACCAAAGTCCTTACAAAAACCAACATGTCCACCTTCTTGGTAAGCATTGGCCGCCCAAGTACTTCATTCTTTTTTCTTTCCATGTTATTTCACATGATTCACTGTGTTGATCTAACTGTTTGGGTATGTCTTCTTGTTTGCAAACAGAGAATTCCTAAAGCAACGAGGGAGTCGTTCAACAATCCGGGCGACCGCGGCCAAGTTTCTCTTACCATGCGCAGCCTTGGTGTGAATGAACCTGCTCAATATACCGTAAGTACAAAGGATGGTCGCATGATGATTGATGCTAAAGGATGGTCAAGGTTCAAATCTAAATCATATCTTGCGGTATGGGATGATGTCAAAATCGAACTTTCTCGGCAAGGAGAGCTGGTCCAAATCAACTTTTAAATTCTTCAGTAGTAGCACGCAACTGCCGAACTGGTCTATCCTCCGAGATATTTTGATGTAACAATCTGGCATGGTGAAACAAGTGTCCTGTGTGTATAAGTAGTACGACAGTATTATTTATCACATGGTATATCGTTGATAGAATTGCAACTCTGATTGCTGGTTAGGAACTGTCGTTCGATTTCATTCCAACAGCTGCCGTGCTTTATTCAATTTTGTGTATTCGCCTTGCGACAGCATCTAAAACTAGCACAGTACCGATCGCTTGCAATTGAAAAGTGCTGAGGTAGAACACATGGGCCCCCAAACATGCAGGGTCGGCCTGCGGCCCAAAGTCCAGAACCGTGAGCCTATCTGAGTATTATATTCTTAGCTGAACCCCCATAAAAAAATCTGAACCCCCATAATGCCCGTGCGTTGCAGAGGGAGTATATTTCTCGGCAAGGTGAGCATGTGATATAAAAGATTTGTATATTTCTTTATAGAGGGAGTATCTCTCTGGCAAAAAATATATTTATGTGTAACTAGTTACTCCTGTCTTTCTACTTTGTTTCGCTGATATGTGGGGCAACCGGCAACGGGGTCCACATGCCATATGCACAAATTAGAGTGCACAACTTCACGGTAGACACACACCGGTCGTAGCGCCGCAGTAATGCCCAATGAGCCATCAAATCACAATCCCCCTTTCCAGCTTTAGCAGTAAACTGGACGGACGAAGCGGCAATATTTCACTGGGCCTGAATCCCCTTCTCCCTCGTTTGCTTGTTCAGAGAAAACCCCCGCTCGGCGATTGCATAGGGTTTTCTCATGGAGAACCAGGTACGAATTCTTCATCCATCCCCGATAAATCCAAGTCCCTTGGTCGCAGGTAATCCTAGGATGGCAGCCGCCGCGGTTGATGCATTTTTCTTCTACTGAATCTAGTGTGTTTCAGTTGCAGTGCCCAAAGTGCGAGTACCCTACAGATTTCTGTGCCTTCGGCGAGAGGCCACACTTGTTCCTTCTCATCCTACCACAGCATTTTGAAATGTGCATAGTATGTTCCTAGAATCCTCTTCTCTATCCGGGAGGGTGGGGTTTTTTTGAACATGCTGTGTTCTCATATTCTTTTTCCTGCAGTGTATTATTTGCTCTGCCGGAACACATGTACTCAAGATGCTCGGCCTTGTCATAACTGAATACACTAGTTTAATGGTCACAGTGAAGACAAGCCATGGATATTACTTTCGAGTTGGGTTCATGAACCAAGAAGATCGCTGCTTTTTTATGGCCGAACTTGGATAAACTTTCTCAAGTGTTACGGACTGAAAGTTGGCGCACGAATGTTGATGGAAATAGCAGAACCTGGTCTCATCTTCACTGCGATCTTCCACCCCGACGTCGTTCCAATTGTTCATCCATGTTAGTTTTGTATCTGATTCTTGCTTGTTGCCTCGATTACTTCTTAATCCACATATTCTGTCTAACTAATCACAATTTAACTTTAGAAGTAGCAACGAATCTCTCACGAAGATGCTACTTCTAACTAATATTTTCTTATAATTGGTGGCATGTGTAGGTTTTTTCAGAGTTCAGCAGTCTGCTCGTTTGTTACTCTGTAATAACTCGGTTTTTACTAATGGCACTTAAGTTGACTGGATCGACATCCACAAGTTCTTACACTTTATTGATCGTCTTGAGGTCCTTTTGGGGCGTTTCAATGGTGGTAGGCCACGTGGGATATGTGTGCCACTGTTGCACTCGTTGAACAGGTCCAACTGTGTCGAGAAACTTATGGTACAAGCTGTTTTCTGTTATATATGTTGTTCATAAACTATTTCTTATACACAGTTTTACAGCTGTGATCTTCTTGAAACAGGAACTGCCGAGTTCTATTGTTCCTATACAGATGTCTGACCATGGTCAGGTCAACTTGCGCTTGGTCACAACATGATGTTTATGTCGACCTACTCAATTCCCCTTGGAGGTGAAAAGATACTTATTCGTGGCTGGTCAAAAATAATGAAGGCCCGTCCATCTTGGAGAATAGGACAGAAGATTATGTTCATGCTTTTCCATGGCTCTAAAGCGAATATCCTGTTTATTGACCACATTGCGAGATGAAGCCACTTTCAGAAGGTTGTGGATGCGCGGGGTGGCGCCTGGGCCTTGTCCTGGGGCTTGGTGGCCTCACCCTTGGTTAACTATAGGCAAAGTAGCACTGTTCGAGGCGTGCTTTGTACGGTTGAACCTGTATAAGTACTCATACTACTTTCAGCTTTGGTTGTTAAGTGCCCCTGCTGGTTTCAGTTAAGGTTGTTAAGTACTCCTGCTGCTTTTACAGTCTGTCGTGTTTCTTCAGTCCTGTCTTCCTCCAGCCGCCAAAACCAAACCAGTGCCGGCGGGGCCGCCTGCTTCCGCCTCCCACGGCTGGTTGCGCCTCAGCGCACGCATTGCTGCCCCACCGTCTCCTAAATCGTTAATGTCGACGTCCTCCGCGCGCTTTGGTACGCTCGCCGCGGCGCCGCCCTCTCGCGTTGTCAACATGGTCAACAAACACCAGGAATCGGCAAAAGTACGTGGAGAAGATGACAGTAGGGGCCCACCACGTCAGCGTATGAAAAAATAAAATGCTTCCTCCTAGTGTTTTCCTGACATCTGGGACCCACGACATTATGAGCGTATATAGTCAATAGACAAGAGAACAACACAAGATCGGCTGACACCTAGGACGTAGCTACTCGAGCAGTATTTTTTTTGTTTGGTATTGTTGAGATGGAGCAGGGTTTGAACTGGGTTGTGGCCCGTCTAGCCCAGGCTTATATTTTATGTTCACCATGTGACCAGCCCAGCTATTTTTTCTTTGTGAAAATGAGCCCAGTTTATTTTTTCTGAAGAATACCTAATCCAGGCCTACTTATTTTTCTACGCCCTGATGGGCTGCAACTCTTTCAAGACGCCTGCAAATCTTGAAAGTAATATGAAATGGGTTGTAAATATAAAAGCAGATGACAAATTGGCAATTACTTTATAATTTCTGATTTTTTTCACATTTTCAGATTCCTATTTCACTGGTCATTAACCTAATTTAAATATATATTCAAAGGACTTTAAATCTGGCTCGACATTTCGGTATTAAAAATAGTTTGGAACCCACAGAAATATGCGAAATTGGCCCTGGCCAACCAAAAAAACGACTGCAATAAATTGCATAAGAAGTTGCCATGAGCTATATATAAATTATTAAAAAAAGAGGGAGTGGTCTGACCTGTGGGCCTGTTTAGTTGACGCGTATGCAAGATTTCTTTAGTTATTATATACTACGTCAACAAACGATTCTAGCAGACGTAACCGTTGGATGTCAATCCAAAGGCCGTCGTGTTTCTTCAATCTCTGGTCTTCCTGCTCCAGCCGCCAAAGCAGCGTCGGCGGGACCGCCTCCCGCCTCCCGTGGCCGGCTGTGCTGCCGCGCAGGCCTCAGCGCCCCCTACTACTCCCACATGCTGTTGTCGGAATGTCCTAAAAATCCTCGGCGGCACTTTTTGGAAAATATAAAAATTGCTGGAGAAATAATCAAGACCAGGGGGCACACACCCTGTCCACGAGGGTGGGGGCGCGCCGCCTGTCTCGTGGGCCCCCTGAAGCTTCGCCGACCTCAACTCCAACTCCATATATTCCGTCTCGCGGAGAAAAAAATAGAGAGAAAGTTTCATCGCGTTTTACGATACGGAGCCGCCGCCAAGCGCTAATCTCTCTCGGGAGGGCTGATCTGGAGTCCGTTCGGGGCTCTGGAAAGGGGGATTCATCGCCGTCGTCGTCATCAACCATCCTTCATCACCAATTTCATGATGCTCACCATCGTGCGTGAGTAATTCCATCATAGGCTTGCTGGATGGTGATGGGTTGGATGAGATTTACCATGTAATCAAGTTAGTTTTGTTAGGGTTTTATCCCTAGTATCCACTATGTTCTGAGATTGATGTTGCTATGACTTTTCTATGCTTAATGCTTGTCACTAGGGCCCGAGTGCCATGATTTCAGATCTGAACCTATTATGTTTTCATGAATATATGTGTGTTCTTGATCCTATCTTGCAAGTCTATAGTCATCCGACAACCCCGAAGTGACAATAATCGGGATACTTCTCGGTGATGACCATAGTTTGAGGAGTTCATGTATTCACTATGTGCTAATGCTTTGTTTCGGTTCTCTATTAAAAGGAGGCCTTAATATCCCTTAGTTTCCGCTAGGACCCCGCTGCCACGGGAGGGTAGGACAAAAGATGTCATGCAAGTTCTTTTCCATAAGCACGCATGACTATTTACGGAATACATGCCTACATTACATTGATGAACTGGAACTAGTTCTATGTCACCCTATGTTATAGCTATTACATGAGGAATCGCATCCGACATAATTATCCATCACTGATCCATTTCCTACGAGCTTTTCGCATATTGTGCTTCGCTTATTTACTTTTCCGTTGCTACTGTTATAATCACTACAAAACCCAAAAAAACATTACTTTTGCTATTGTTACCTTTATTATCATACTACTTTGCTACTAAATACTTTGCTGCAGATACTAAGTTATCCAGGTGTGGTTGAATTGACTACTCAACTGCTAATACTCAAGAATATTCTTTGGCTCCCCTTGTGTCGAATCAATAAATTTGGATTGAATACTTTACCCTCGAAAGCTATTGCGATCCCCTACACTTATGGGTCATCAGTGGGAGGAGATGGATGGGTCCGTTTCATCACCCACATGCGTATCACCGGTGGTGAGTTGATCAGCTTCTCCTTCAGAGCAGAAAGACCCAAGCTGGCCGTGATTTATGTCAACAAGCAGAAGATTATGAGGATGATGACGCCCACTTGGTGAAGCCATCATAGCTCAAAGAATGAGGTTGAGCGAGGAGGAGGTGTGCAACCTATGGGACATCATTCCGGCACGTGCTGACTTCGTCGGGGTGCCATTCGTGACCCGCCTGACAAGTACCATGGTTAATCGGCATATCATGGTATGTTGCATTTACTGTAGTTTTTAGAGTAATTGGATGATATGCTTTATTGTTATACTTAGTGTAGAGTCCGATGATATATATGCTTAGTGAATCTTATATGCTTAGTGAATCCGATGATATATTTTATTTTTAGAGTAATTTGATGATATGCTTTATTGTTATACTTAGTGTAAAGTCCGATGATATATATGCTTAGTGAATCTTATATGCTTAGTGAATCCGATGATATATTTTGATAGTGAATCCGATGATATATTATGCTTTATTGTTATACTTAGTGTAGATTCCAATGATATATATGCTTAGTGAATATTATATGCTTACTGAATCTGATGATCTATATGCTTAGTGAATCCGATGATATATATGCTTCGTGTAGAATCCAAAGAACTGTTAATAGTGTAGAATCCATATATACTTATTAGTATAATTCATGCTTAGCAGAAATGTAGTACCTGTCTTTTGATAGTGTAGAATGTGTGAGGCTACTTATTAATTGATATGTTTTTCTTATTCAGAGATTGCCGAAGAGCCTATCTGAGAGTTGTGGTATCAAGCCTGATGAAGAAGGCTCTGCTGGAATACGCCTTACCGCGAGGGCTCCGTCACCACTTGTGCGTACGGCGTGGACACGGACGGTCGCACACACTTCAACTTGGTTGGGTGTAAGAGCTTCCTTGTCGGCAAGAATCTTCATGTTGGATAGGCAATCCTAATTACTATCAGGAACACCCACCGCCCAGGCTTGAGGATGATGGTCGTCATCGATACCATCTAGAACTACATATGCTTGCGTGTGGCTACTGAACCATATATATGCTAGTATGACTACCTAGTAGACTTATCAACTATGATTTATCCATGCATTGTTGACTACTATATATGGGTTTGTGAGATTGTGTGGTTATTAAATGTGGTATTGTCGTTAATATTTGTGAGATGGTTCTGTGAACTTACTCGTTAATGTTTGTGAGATGGTTCTGTGAACTTAGTTTATTTGCACTGGACTTGTCTTGATTTCCATGAATATTGCATCTGACATTTTTTTTCTTATTTCTATTTGCCTAGTTGTAGCGTGGGGAGAAAATAGGGCGCTACTACTAAGTGATGATAGTAGTAGTGTTGGTAGACAAACAGACGCTACTACTAAGTATCTTAGCTGCAGCGCTGGTTTAGAAGTGCGCTACTGTTAATTAATAGTTGTAGCGCCCTAGCAGTAGTGTGCGTGCCCGCGCTACTGGTATGTAAAAAACCAGCGCCACTAGTAAGGTTTTCTCTAGTAGTGGGTGGTTTGTACTGGTTGTGGTGGCTAGGCTTTTACGGCAACGATGATGATGGGAACAATGTCAGCAACACGGCAATGGTTGCGGTAACCGGCTCTTCAGCGTGTCCGCCATACTGCCTCGGTTTGCTTCTTACTGTGGAGTCAAAGCTACGGCGACGGGGGGCCTATGGTATACAATGACTGCCTGCAGGGGGCGTTTAGTGATCTTCCGTGCTGCCAGCTATGCTTGGATTTATCCTTTGAAACTCTCCGTCAGAGTCAGAGATTCGTTGTCTGGCCGCAGGTGGTTGAGCTTTTGTGTAGATCTTCATGCAGCTTCATGTGTCTGCTATGGTGTGGGTTGAGTCGGTGATCACCGATGGCGAAGGTGAAGTCGATAGAGTTTTAGGGATGGCAAGGATGCCTCTAGGGAAGGAGCGATGACGATGATGCATGCGTGTTGTCTCGACGTGGCCCTCTTTGGAGTGGTGTGCATGTAGTTTATTATGTGTGCTGCTTAGCAGCTGTGAAGGTTTTCGCCTGGTTATCCATAATTAACTGGTCAATCTGGTTTTCGTTCGGTTTTTCCTAATTAACCGAGCAATCCTTTTCTTCTAGTGAATGCAGGAATTCTGCCATTTCGAAAAGAAAAAAAGATTGTAATGTTGCTCCCAGATTTGTCTTTGCCCAATTGTGTCGGTGTATGATATTTGGTAGATGCTGGTGGGTATGGGATGTGTTGCTCATCCTATTTAGACTTCCCATGTATTGCACTCTGGTGGCTAGAGTCCTTTGGTTTCGCTGCTTTATTTTCTCCTTGATTAGTGTTGGTACTAGTTTATATTAGGCTTTGGACGAGATGGTTTCTCTTAATAGAAATCTGAGGGGATGCCCTTCTTTTATTTATTTAAAAACTCATCCAACATTCATTTTGAACTACGTACATATAAGTATAACATATAACAAACTACAAACTGGTAAACTACTCGTCATCAGGTATGTCAAGGTCCTCATTGTTGGAGTCACCGGCGTCACGGTCGTTGGCGGTGGGACGAATTGCCATCGCCTCCTCCTCCTCCTCATCCATGAAGAGTTGCTTCCGCTTAATGTCCGCTTCATGGATAAAATGGCGGTTTGCCGCCACCTCGGGTTGTTATTGGATGGAGTCGAAGATGGTCTATTACTCCGCCGCCTCCCCCGTTGGCCGAGCTCGAAATCCGTTGGGGGAGCTAGTGAGGGCAATATTTTTGAGGCATCCTCATCACATGTAGTTTTATATCCTGGCAAATTAAATCCAAGATGGCTACCCACATTTATATGCATGGCAGCATGAGCCATGGATGGGTTCACACAATGTTTTACAAATGTGCCTAACAATATATGTTTACCAGAGATCGGAATACTTGGCACCATAGTCCTCATGGGCAATTTCACTATATCATATAGATGACAACTCTCAACCTTAATATGTGGGCCATACATGCGGGGACATTTGTATTTTGTAAAAATCTGCCATATGTGGTATGTGCCCGTGGCAACTCTTTAATTGTTGCCAGTTGTTTGTGTGTCTGGCTACTTCACCAAGTAGATGCTTTATCGGCATTTTTCTTATCATTTATACTTGCTTCCAGTGTCTAACAGTATGTGGTTACCATGTCTACATATGGCCTTCGAGCAAATCCCACTCTCTTTCTCATTTTATGCACTCGGTTTTACAAGACACATGTGCCATTTTCCTAGGCGTCTACAATGCCCATCGTGGAACATGACATTGCCTACCTGTTGATACAACTATACATGAATTTTAGCAAGAACCGGAAGAATGCCACAAGCAAGATGGGGATGCATTTGATGTTGCGCATCAACTGCTCCAATCTACACAACCCACTCCGCGATAAGGTTGCGAGGACGTATGACCTGTCAACTTTCTCATTTGTAATATCTTAACGGGGCAGGATCAAGACAAACAATCTGTTTTGAACAATCTCAGGGTCCCTCACAGGCTGCTGGAGCTGGAGTACAAGGTTGACTCCAAAGTGGAGGGAGCGGTAGCACCAGTGATGTTACCAAGTGCAAAGGAGGCCGACTCGCGTCGACAATTAGTGAGAGGTTTAGGTAAATGTAATCGCACGAAGGCAATTTCAAGTGCATGCTTTGTTGTAGTTCTAGCGGCAACAACGTCTACCAAAGGGAGCAACAGATTCTACCATCCACTTTTATGTAATTATTTTACTTTTTATTCTAAAACGATCAGTAGCTTAGGTTCTACTGGCATTCTTCGTATGTATGATGAAAAATTCTCATATGCAGTAGACACTGACATTGGATATACGAGACTTTGTGGTGTTTTTTTACTGTTGTTTGACACTTTCCGTCCTTTTTTTGTCAACGAAGTGGTAACAAAGTTATTTTTCATATGACCATTACTACATTTGGACACCAACCCCTTACTCCCATCAATGCAAAGTAGGCAATACACACACAACAACTCGATGTTCTTGGCAACTTCTCATTGTGTAACCCGACAACTTTACATGTATATGCATGACAACTTTTAAACTAATGACTTTTTTTATGATGATTATAATCTCCTCTACTAACAGGCGCATTGTACCCATTGGTGGTGCTAAGCGCCTCCTCCCCGGGTATTGTTTCTTCTCGGCTGGACGTCGCTAGCGTGGCTGCCTCCTCCTCGGATCCCAACCGGCGGATCATGTCGCGTCCCCGGTTAACGAAACCTAACTGGATCTTGTAAAAGTGAAACTAATCAAAAGTCAAAACTGAAAAATTGGCATGCTAGCTCCTGGAGCATTGCACGGTTCAAAATTAATCTATGCCATTATGTGTGTTTGATATTTGCAGCTTTCAAAGATCCCAAGGGTCAACATTACTACTAAGAAAAAAATGGATAGATTCATAACTTATAACTTAAGTGATAGTAATATAGGCTATAGTCATAAAATTTACCACTATGTTATGTGCTGATAATTGTACAAAAACTAATATCTAATGTTGCCTAGCTAATTGGTATGGCTGAAAGAATATGCGCAAACTCCATCATGGTAAACAATGTCATGAGTCCCTTATCTCTGAAGTTTTGTTTTGTCTGCTTTCCTCCAATGAAGCCAAACTAGGGGAGGCTATCTCACTAGAAGGAACCTCACTCATTGATGGTAAACCCATTTCTTCCTTGCTCGTAGCAGCAGTATGAGGATAGCCTGTATAAAAAATATGATTTTAGAAAGAACAAAATAACAAAATGATACCTCTATAGTTAAATCAAGTCATTTCGGTCCTTAATTACCTTCATGCAACAAAAGTACACCAATTGGAGAACTCATAGATGTAGGCTTATCGCTTCCAGATGGACTTGTATCGTCAACTGGGTCACCCATCTGGGTGTCATCAAGGGTATCAACTTCCTTGCCTAGAAATAAGGAAACCATCAGGTACAAAATCAAGGGTTTGTGACATAAATCCCTACACCGCTAAGTGATATTCCAGACGTCACCTGGTACTTCATTGCTATTACGTGCAAAAGGTTCTGTAGCTTCAGTTGATGATGGCATCAAGTCAAGATCACATGAATGTGGAGACATCTGATGTAAAGCATTGCTCATCGTCTCCATTTCTTGTGGGTATTGCACTACACTAAGTCCTTCTAATGGAGCAGCATGACATAAATTTAAATTTTCATTGTTTTGAGCTTCCACCCAATCATTTATATGTTCACCTGGTAGATACATGTCATCATCTGATGAATCACTAATTAGTACGGGTGTCTCGGTGTCGAGAGCCAATAGAACATTTTGGATTTCTTGATCGTTAACTGAAAAATTGTCCAAATCCTGAACCGAGCTCTTTTCACTAGCTTCTCCTTGAAGACTTGGAACTGTAGTCCCCTCGTCGGACATGTTTTCTGTAACAAAGTATGGTTTGAACCGAGAAGGTTGTAGATTTTGCCGGAAATTAGCGAGAAATGATGCTCCTTCTGTGAAGCTCTCATGGCTCCTAAGCATTGTAATCTTTCTTATTTGAGACGCAACACAAGTAGGCTCCACATTACTTGAGTTAGCACCTCCAGTGGAGCTACTTTCATCCTCTTGCTCGCATGTAATGTCAAATGCATTTCTCATTTTAGTTGGTGCAGATGGGGCAGACTCTGGGAAGTTATCTTCGTTGTAGGGAAGATCGAAAGGATTTATCCTAGGTGCAAAAATAGTTGGAATTTGAAGATTAAATTTTGAGAGCTCCTCCTTTGTTGGGAGAGGCTCATTGTTGCCAAACTCTCTCAAGTTCCTACCTACATATTTTCTAGCCCTGCGTCCAATCAAGGTCTCCAACCTTTGGTTTCTCTCAATCTCCAAACATCCAATTTTCAAGATGCTCTTCTGATCGTCAGCAGTCCATGCCACAACTTTAGCACTTCCTTTCTCCTCAAGTTCATTTTCATCATTGCCCTCTTGATTTCCGGTTTCATCCTCAATGTTGCTGTCAATGGAATCCCCATCTTGAGAAGACACCGATGAATTGGCGGCCGACCTAAGCTCATGAAATGCGTGAAGCATGGGATGGGTATCGATTTCTGAGCCATCTGATGCACTTGATGCTGATTTGGATGAAGAGCCTCGGCTATGAGATCCCTTCCGAAATTTATTTTCATTGTTGTTGTGGTTAGCTATTCTTTCTTCGCTAGATATAATTCTTGGAATACATACATCCTCAATTGGTTTAGCAGTGTTGTGAATATTCCAAGTTTCAGGAGCCTTCTCTATCTTTTTGTAGATATGATCATTTTCCGGATTGTTCGGTTCACCGTAAGTTAGGATGACCCCAAGGAATAAACCAGTGAATACGAAGATTGGTGATGCAGCCACAAGGAGAGAGAGCCAGCTGAAGTAGTACTTGTACAATATTAATAGGCAAAGCAATAAACAGAGAACTGGAGGATGGCACCGAATGAATCGGCAAACAGTTTGCAGTGTCTCCAATGTGTATGCCTCTTTTAAAACCTTTCGCCATTTCATTGTAAGATCTCCCAAGCTCTGGCGTATGAGTCTGGTAAGATTAATAAATATGTTATAGGACAACCTTCTTATCTCAACAAAACAATTAAGCATCATTTATTTTTTACAGAACGAGTTATAATACCATCAAGTTTTTACTCCAACCTCCTATTTTCACTAGGCTTTACATTCCGGTGGTTACTTTCCTAATTTTAGTCTGAAACTATTTACACTATTGATACATAGAGGATACTTTCAAGATATAACACCCTTGGAAAAAAAGTATGGGCCTTTTCCAATTAAATTCCCATGATTTAT
>NC_041393.1:727319143-727329324 GCF_002162155.2 Triticum dicoccoides | reverse complement strand
AGAGAATTATATAATATGCGACATACAAAGGCATTGACATGAAAGCAAGTTGTGATTATCGATTGCTGCAACGTAATGTCGCAGCATTTGCATTCATTTCTCCCCCGGCGAGATGATCAACCCTCGTTGCCAAAATAACAATTGAGAAATTTCTAGAGAGGAGATTAACATGTTACCTGAATGGAGAATTCAGAGTTGGAATTTCCTCCTCTTTCTTCTCGTCCGATGGTCCTACACATCCTCATCTCTCTCTCTCTCTCTCTCTCTCTCTCTCTCTCTCTCTCTCTCTCTCTCTCTCTCTCTCTCTACGGCCATAAAGGTTACCGACAAATAGGGGAGAGAAGGGTCTGGACCAACCACGTGTGTGGGTCATAGTTTTGGAGTTTAAGTGATCGACCAACGTAGCAAGTACTAGAAACCGTAATCCTATATACCTAAATAGTTGATCCCCTCTAGCTTTAATTATCTTAACATGCAGACTCATGGCCTCACAAATATTCCACGTCAGCAAAAGAAAACTCTCTCTAACTATTTTTGTTGCGTGATCCTTCATTCAGGTCACTCTTACTAGGCTCACTGCATGCATGCTCACATGTATACGCTCATTGTCAAGCCTAGCATGGCCCAATACATCTTCTCTCCATTTTGTCACAATTGACTTTCACATTCAAGGCATACACGACACACCATTTGTCTCCCATTGTGAAGCACCAATACATTGCCTCCTCAGCTCTCACATGCAAATTAATCAAGAAAACGTTATAATGGTTCCATGCTGGATTAAATACTCTCCCTTTAATTGGCATCGTCGCCATCCATCACTGCTCTGCTAGACAGTCTTCATTAAGATCCTCTAGCAGCGACGGGATCTCTAATAGATTTCTTCTATCACCGGCAGATCTCTTTTGAACTTCTTAGGTCATGTAGGTAGCAGCACCAAGCGGTGGTCTCACTCTCATCCCATCCACATAGATTTGTAGCTATAAGACCACCGTTTGAAAATTTACCACCGAATGGAAGCAGTGGTTTGAGGTATGACAGGAGCAAGGTCCTCTACTTCACTTTATCAAGCCGCGGCCGTAAGATGAGAGGAGCCAAGGTGTGGTCATGTGACTTTTGGCAGCAAGGAAGCGGCCTCCTCTGCAAGATCCCGCTTGTGTCTGCAAGCCATACCTTTTGGCAAACTGGACCATCTGATCCTATGTGGAGTGCTGGAGCAGCTGTCCAACCTGGAGCGTTGGACATGCCCTTATCTTTCGAATGGAGAATCTCTCATGCAACTGAAATCCGGCTATAGGTTCCTCTAGCTTGCTTCTCCGCGTAATGTTCTATTTTTCGATTTGGATTACAGCGTAGCCGAGCTTTGGTATACATGATACTACTTCTATTGGCTTGCCATGTCTGCACCAAGTACACCATATGGGGAGGTGAGTGCATGCTCCAACCACCGTCGCACGTCGGCGATTGTTCACATGTGCTACTTGCTTCATCAGCCGTCAGCCAAGTTACATTCAGATCTGTTGTGTTGGTACACTGCAATCCTATAGCCTATTTTATTTCTTAAGAAAAAATGGCTCCCCGCCCAGATTGCATTTCATTGCATGAGATCGAACAAGATTTGGAGTTTACACGCACGCGGGAAACCAGCCGCACACTGAAACCGGCAAAGCAAAATGAAACCGTACAAAGGTAACAAGTTGAATCTAAATAACTATCCGATGCAACACGATCATATTATGCCAACACACCCTACTACATACCCTGGGGTCAAAACGATACCAGTATGAAGGCCAATGATAGGCGCCGGTGCGCCGGCCGAAATTTCGGCCGGTCGCACCGCACACGTCCGATTAGTGCATTATTAGCCGTCCAGATCTTATCCTAATCCCGCACAAACTCATCGCCCTCACGCGTTCACCATCGTCACCCCCACGCGGACGCCGCGGCGCCCCTCTGCCACCGCTCAACGCCTCGCCCGATTCCGTTGGTTGCAGCATTCTTCTCAGCCGGATGCAGCCCCTTGTAGCCAGATGCAGCCGGTGCTTGTGGTTCACGGCAGAACGCTTGCTAACGCTAAGAGCATGGACAAGAGAAAATCGCTGACGTGATGGAGTAGCACCCGGCTGGAGGTAGAAGAAAGAGAATAAGCTAAAGAGGAGGTAGAAAAAGGTAGGCAGTCGCGCGGGGCGGGGGAGCAATTGCGTGGGTCTGCGGTGCCAGCGTGGCATGCGTGCATGTGCGCGTGAGCACGAGCGCGGCCGGCCGAAAGTTTAGCCGGCGCGCCGATTATAAACGTTTCCCCAGTATGAAGCACTGGGACAATTCCCCCCTTTAGGCGTCATTTGGTTACAGTGGATCCCGGGGATCCCCGCCTTATCCCTGGGGAAGAAGCCACGGGCCAACTTCACCCGAGGCAGCCCACCGTGCCATTTGGTAGCCCACTCTGTCGGGGGGACCCCTGCCCTTTCCACGGCCCTTCCCCGGGAGCGTTTCCCTGATCTCTTCAGGTCGGGAAGGACATCCTCGAGAAGCGGCAACGCAGACTCGCCCCTCCGAGCTTTGCCCAAGAGCTTCTCTCTCCGTAGGAAACGTCAACCCCCTCCACCCCCCGCCCCCTCCTGCCAAGATCTCACCGTCTCGGGTCTCAGTCCTTTGTTTCCTGGTTTGGGCTTCCTAGGTCTCTCCGTCCGCCAAATGATGATGTTGATTTTTCACGGGATTTCAGTTTGCACAAGATGATTTCACCCGGCGGGGCTGTTCCCTGGGAATAGCTCTCCTAGCATCCAAATGAAGCCTTAGGGCCAGAGCCTAGAGGCAGTTAGCAGGAGCTCCAAGGGCCGCCAAAAGGATGTTCTCCATGGTTAGGGCCTCCTTTGATTCAAATGAGATCTATAGGATGTTTTGAGGATTAGAATCCTTGGATTCTTTTTTTACTTTGGTTGTTTCATTCGTAGGATTGGTTTCCGTTGGATTTTTCTCCATAAGGAATCATTTGTACCACATTTCATTGAAAATTTAGCATTCACTCCAACCTCCTTTTAGAAAAAATAATAATAGTTGTAGCATTAAACCGTCTCTACTAATCCTATAAAATTTAAGTGGATGTTTCACTTTTTTTTTTAGAATCACGTATTTTTTTTCCTATTCTCGTTTTTTGAAAATCTGGTGAATCAAAAAGGCCCTAGATTTTCATGTTCCCCTTTATCCTCGGCGGCGACGCTAGGTGTGCTGGGTCATTGCTGCCGGGGTTCGCTTCACACCTGCTCAGCGAGGGGAGGTCTGGGTAGAGCCCAGAGCAATGGTGGTGGGTTGTGAACCAGCAACTGACATTCTGGTTATATATTGACTGCGTCAGTATATGATAACCTCTGATCACGCTGCAGGTGGAGGTGGGGTTTAGTGGGACTACCAAGCCCATCCCAGTTAAATTGCTTTAGTGGGGTCCCACTGAACAGAAAAAATATTAAGTGGGTTAACTCTCTGGGCCCATCGGGATTCCACCAGCCCCTTCTCTCTCGTGGACACACAGAAACAGAGGAGGCGTAGCCCTACTCCTGTCGTCGCCGCATCCCCTCGCGTCCTTTCCTTCCTTGCAGCTTCTGCCTCCTCCCGTCCTCCGCCTCATATCGCCGTCCCAATCAAGTTTGGCCAATCCGCACTACTCCGGTCGGACGCGGTGGCCAGATCGCCGCCAGCCGTAACCCGAACCCACATGTCGACGGAAGCACCAGTCCCACATAATTGACCGTGGGGATGGTAGGCATGGGTGGCATCATGGCCTGGGGCACGGTAATCTCGGGCACGGCCGGCATGGGCGGTACCGTGACCCAAGGAGCGATGAAAGCGGTCACGGCCCGCATTGGCGGCACTGTGACCTTACAGTGTGGTGAGCGCGGGCACGGTTGGCACTGGTGGCACTGCGGCATTGTAGCCAAGGAAAGCTTGGTGCCAACGAGCCCCGGCTGGACGAACGTGCTCACCGACGCGCAGCATTTCCGAGCGAGAGCGCGCGCAGCGAGCAACGAAACCATCGCCACCTTTAAGCGGCTTCCTTAACGTCTTCTCTTTTAAGTCTCGCCTTGTTGTCGTCTATCGTGTCTCTCTGCTCGTGACGCCTCTGTCGGCGTCGTACAGCCATTAGAAGGCGAGGTTGCTGACACTCGAGAGGGTGCTGACAGATGGGCGTGGATGTGGATGTGGTGGTGAGGGCGGCAAGAAGAGGACGTCTAACACATGCTTCTGCACCTGCTCCAGCTCGACAATCCCAACGACGTCTTAGTGTTCGCCGCGGCGGCTGTCGTGGTTCTAAAACTGACAGTAGAAAGGGGGGTAGGTATGGAGAGGCAAGATCTTAGCTATGCGAAGATGTACACACGAGGTTTACGAGTTCAGGCCCTTCTCGGAGGAAGTAATAGCCCTACGTCTCGGTGCCCGGAGGCGGTCGATTGGATTATATGTGTTGTATTACAGAGGGTGCGAACCCTTGTGCCAGAGGAGGGGGGCAGCTTATATAGAGTGCGCCAGGACCCCAGCCCCACTCCATTACAAGGGAACTAATGTACATAAAGTAGGGGCGTTACTGGTAACACCAGCAGTAAGTACTCTTAATGCTCATGAAGACTAGGGAGTAAATATCTGGCCGTTGCGTGCTCTCCTGACTACTAGTCTACGATATGGTCGAGTGATCTTCCTTGTGGTCAAGTGACGATAGGTAACGACCGTCGAGTGATGTGACCGTCGAGTGGATTACACTCGACGTATGAGACTGGTGCTCTTCTGTTGACTGTCTTTTCATCTTCCAGGGTAGTGACCTTGGGTAGGACGTATAGGTCGAACCTATGACCCTACCCCGGGTCTGTATCCTCGTCAGTAGCCCCCGAATTGATTAAGGTGTGAGAGGAAAGTAAGACAGCGTTGGACCTGTCTTGTGTTTCGTGTCTCCGCGAGCGTTTCCTGTTAGACTGAACGCCTGCGTTGATACTTCGGGGTTGACTCGGTTGCCTTGATCCATTCAGTAAGTTGTCGACTGAATTGGTGACTTCATGCGCCGAGTGTCGTGCGGGAGTGCGAGATCTCGGGCGCGATTGCCCGCGGGGGATCCCGGATTCCGCGGGATACAAAATTTCGGGGGTGCGCGCGAGTGGAACGGCGCCCAAAAAAGGGGGACCCGGATAAGCAGCGACGCCTCGATCCTCGCGCCGCCTTTTCCACCACGTTTTCTACACGCAACTGTAGCAGGATTTGACGGGATTGCCCGGCCCCACGCGTCAGTCACTCGGAAGTGAACATTTATAAGGCGACGGGGTCGGGGTGCTTGCACTGTGCATGCCTGCCTCCGCCTCCGACACCGCCGCTCTCCCACCATGGTGAAGGACAAGATGACGGCGCTAGAGCGCGCCAAGAAGGCGACGGGGCAGCAAAGGGAAAGAAACCAAGCCGTGGATCGTCGTCGCGCTCGGGGCTGCCGCCAGGCTGGATCCAAGGCGATTGGATCCGGTCTTCGATCCGGCAGGAAGATCTGACCGATCTAGAGGAGTCTGGGCTGATTGCAGCGGGGGCAGTGAGGCTGCCGAAGGGAGAGATGGAGCCACAACCTCGACCGGGTGAGTGCGTCTTGCTCGCCACTCATGTCGACCGGGTTTTCTCGCTTCCTCTGCACCCTTTCTTCCGAGGGTTTTTGAACTTCTTCGGGGCACAACTCCATCACTTTTCCCCCAATACCATTACGTACCTAGCTGCTTTTTGTGTCGATGTGCGAGAACTTCTTAGGGTGTCGACTGCACTGGGGTCTCTTCAAACATATCTTCACCATTCGCTCCCAGTCGGTTAAAAAGGTCAAGTCGAGTGACTCGAAAACCCACGTTATCCAGATGTGCGGGGGCTTAGGTATCCAAAAGAGAAATAGGAGCGCTTTCCCTGCTGTGACCCTCCCTGTATCCGTTAGAGGTTGGCAATCGTCCTGGTTCTACTGCCAGGACGTTGCGACTCCAGGTCATTCGACCGGTTTTCCTCCTTTTTCATTCGACCGTGTCCAAACTCTGGCCCCACTGAAGGTTATTGCTGCCGAGACCATGGAGACGAGGATGTTAGTGGACCGAGTGGTCCAACTCATCAATGACGGTGTCACTGGCCTGGACTTGCTGGAGGTGTTCCTCGCTCGGCGTATCCAGCCTCTCTAGGCCCGTGATCACTCGATGTGGTTGTATTCTGGACCGGGTGACACCACTTGGGTCCATCCAGAAGAAGTGTCGCTCGACACCGTGGCCTCGTGGTTGAAGAGTATTACGGGCACTCAAGATAACCCTAGAGGATCCAGGCGAGTCGTCCCTTTCGGAAGTGACAACCCACCCGACAAGGTACATTCTCCGTTCTGACTGTTTTTCGCTTGCGTTCCAACTATGCTCGATGTTGACTGACTCTTGTCTCGACCGATTTGCTTTGCAGGTATTCACTGAGATGTATTCAATGCCCAACGGCGAACATGCTTTGGTGCAGGACCAGGAGGGGGAGGACAGTGCGGAGGAGAGTGGCGAGTGGGAGTCTCCAAAAGGGGAGGAGGAGGAGAGCGAGGAGTCGGACGAGGAGGAAGAGGTCGACTCGCCGCCACGCTCCGAACGTCGATCCAAGCAGCAACACAATCGGTCTGACGGTCGTGTGAAGAGTGCGGCTCCAAGTGCCGCCACCTAGAAGTGCGCTCGGACGTCGACTCCGGAGCCGGTGGAGAAGGTGGCTAAGCAGCCAAAAGTCGCCCCTTCCAAGACCCGAAAGACATTGCCGCGAATCAAGATGGACTTCCCCGTTGCCTCAGGGTGGGTATCTTATTTGTGTTTCCGTAAGTCGACTGAAAGTTCTCTCAATCCGACTGACTAATCCTTGTGTCCTTCCAGCCCCGCCTCTGCTGCCACTGACATGGATATTGACAAGGCACCAGAAGACGAAGAAGCCACCTCACGAGCTGGCAAGTTTGTTCAACCCAGTTCTGTTTAACTGAGTGAGTGGTCGATTGACTGAAAAATTTATATTGCTCTTCTTATGTAGCTCCGCAAGATATCGTTGTGCTCCCTGATGACGAAGAAGAAGAAGCGCCTCTACAGGAGAGGAAGAAGAAGAGTGGAGGTTCGAGTAGAAGGAGACTTGAAGTCCAAATCCCGCAGTCGACGCCGGCACCGGAGGCGATAGCTCGGACAAACGTCACATTTGCTAACCCGCTGACGACTGATCGTCCGTCGGGGTCGACTGCACAGATGCCTACTGCACCAGTGCAACTCCACTCGTCTGACCCGGCCGCTACTTCGACTCCTCTGGAGCCATCCCTCTTTGCTACATATCAGACTCCGGACGACTCGCCGAGTGCCGCTAGGGAAGCTCTTCGCCCGGCGAATCTTGTCATGGAGCAGGTGGAAGTGATGCATGAAGCTAGTCAGATAGCTTACAATGCCAGCACTGCCCTTCAGACCAATGTTCAGGTCAGTAAACTTCCAACTGAATTTTTGAACGTTGCTTTATATCTGATCGCCCACCGGGTGTTCCTTCGTTTAGGACTCAAGAAATCTCTAATTTTGCACTTTCCGAATCAGTGGGGGCACGTCGAGTGCACCCACTGGGTGTAGTCCCCGAGACCACGGTCGGCTGCTAGCAGTCGAATGAGGTCTGATGAGTGTTGATATCATTTTGTCTCTTTTTTTAGAAGCTCTTCGCTGAGTGTTGATCTGATCCAGTGGGGGCACGCTAAGTGTACCCACTGGGTGTAGTCCCCGAGACTACTGTTGAATATTTGATTCGGCAGTAGTCTGAGAATAAATCTTTCCCTTCACTGTTACTTGTATGTGTCGACTGACATGTCTGTCTTTCTGGCTGCAGAGGTCTTGTGATCTTGGAGCTCGTCTCACTGAATTAAAGAAGAAGCATATCCGTGTTGAACTTGATCTCGAATTGGCAAAGAAGAATCTGAAGAAAGCTCAAGAAGAAACAGCCATCATGGGAGGTAATCACTCGGTCATTCTGTCTGCTTTGTAGCTTCACACTTGGTGCTGGCTTTTCTTTTAGTCTCTTTGAACCAAGTGAATTCACACAAAAAGATGTGCGTAGTGAAAATCACTAACTTCAGTCTCGTCTGAAGAGTGTTGTTTCTTTAGAGAGGATGAAGGAAGTTCTGGAGCAGAAGGATCTGGACTTGGCAGCTGCTCAAAAAGAAGCGCGTGAGAAGACGAAGCTTGCGGACGAGAAGCTTACTTCGGTCGGCAAGTTGGAGGATGAGAACGCGACATTGAAGACGGTTGTCTTGGACGCTAATCGTGAGGTCGAGCAGCTGAGGAAGGACAAGGAGAACTTGACCGCTGAAGTTGAGGGTCTCAAGACCAGGACCGGCAAGCTAGAGTCTTATTTAGAACAGCTTGCGGCAAAGTTTGTCCTGAAGCTTGAAGGTATGTCTATTCAGTTAAATAACCATCATCGACTGGGATCTACAATACCGTCGACTCATTGTTCATTGTGATGAAACAGAACTCTGCCAGGACTTCGAGGCTGAAACTGGACGGGTCGAGACAGGTCTCGACCCCATCAATTGCCCCATGAAAGATGAAGTCGCAATGAACTTGCTTCGACTGGAATCGCGCTTGGATGGTGCAGTCGACTATCTGGCTCGGCTGAAGGCGGCGATGGTCCGAGTGGACGCCGAGCTCTGGCCTCAAGCGCAGATGTCTCGAGACCTTGAGTCTTTGATGACTCGGCTGAACCAGATTGTAGACCGAGTGCAAGAATGGAAGAAATCTTCTGTGCGCTGTGGGGCTGACGTCGCCTTGTCTTTGGTCCGAGTGCACTGCAAGGAGGCCAAGGAGGACAAGCTGGCAGCTCTCAAAGTGGCAAACACCAAGAAGCATTCCTTCCAGGACTTCATGGCCACTTTCCTCGAGGCAGCCACTCGCATCGCCGACAGCATCGATCTTGACAGCTTTTGCGACCCGGCCAGTCCTTCTCCCGCCGAGTGATTTAAAAAACATTATGTCACTGCTTTGATTTGCCTCAGAATGCCGAGTGGATTTGTAATCGTTAAAACTCCTTCGGGTCTGGTGCCCGAGCACTTTATTTTGCGGTTAGGGAACTTCGGATTTATCACCCCTCATATTGCGCATGTCTTCGAACGAAATTCGCCTTTCTCCCGAATTATTGTCCGTTTGTTTAATGCAGCTCCTGGAGAAGAATGGCCAGTCACCTGATCGAGCGATCTTTGAGTAGCATTGATCAGCTCATCAGTAAGGCACTCAACAATGGTCTTGATGTTCCAGTCGACCGGTCGGGTGACCCTTGCGCAACATTGATCAGCTCATCAGCAAGGCACTCAGCAATGGTCTTGACGTTCCAATCGGCTGGTCTGGTGATCCTTGCGCAGCATTGATTAGCCCATCAGCGAGGCACTCAGCAATGGTCTTGACGTTCCAGTCGACCGGTCGGGTGAACCTTGCGCAACATTGATCAGCTCATCAGCAAGGCACTCAGCAACGGTCTTGACATTCCAAACGACAGATCTGGTGATCCTTGCGTAGCATTGATTAGCCCATCAGCGGGGCACTCAGCAATGGTCTTGACGTTCCAGTCGACCGGTCAGGTGATCCTTGCGCAACATTGATCAGCTCATCAGCAAGGTACTCAGCAATGGTCTTGATGTTCATGTCGACCGATTGGGTGAGATTTTCAAAACTTAGGCGAGTACGAGACTGTAGCTAAGCCCCCGAGTGAGAGGTTCGCTCACCACTCGGTAGGATTTTTTGAAACTTAGGCGAGTACGAGACTGCAGCTAAGCCTCCGAGCGGGAGGTTCCCTCACCACTCGGTAGGATTTTTTTAAACTTAGGCGAGCACTGGGCTACAGCTAAGCCTCCGAGTGAGAGGACTGCTCTTCACTCGGTAGGATTTTTTTCAAACTTAGTGGAGCACTGGGCTATAGCTAAGCCCCCGAGTGAGAGGACTGCTCTTCACTCGGTAGGATTTTTTCAAACTTAGGCGAGCGCTGGGCTGCAGCTAAGCCCCCAAGTGAGAGGACTGCTCTTCACTCGGTAGGATTTTTTCAAGCTTAGGCGAGCACTGGGCTGCAGCTAAGCCTCCGAGCGAGAGGACCGCTCTTCACTCGGTAGGATTTTTTTCAACCTTAGGCGAGCACTGGGCTGCAGCTAAGCCTCCGAGCGA
>NC_041393.1:727314351-727318705 GCF_002162155.2 Triticum dicoccoides | reverse complement strand
CAGCTAAGCCCCCGAGTGAGAGGCAGACTCGCCACTCGGTAGGATTTTTATCACTTAGGCGAGCACTGGGCTGCAGCTAAGCCCCCGAGTGAGAGGCAGACTCACCACTCGGTAGGATTTTTGTCACTTAGGCGAGCACTGGGCTGCAGCTAAGCCCCCAAGCGAGAGGCAGACTCATCACTCGGTAGGATTTTTATCACTTAGGTGAGCACTGGGCTGCAGCTAAGCCCCCGAGTGAGAGGCAAGCTCATCACTCGGTAGAATTTTTATCGAATCGACTTAGGCAAAACAGATTCGCGGCTAAGGTAATGTACACAAAAGAAATAAACAACAACTATGCGGGAGAAGTAAATTATGTCTTTTGATAGTCAAACTAAAAGGTATTTCTTATTACATCTAGTCGGTCTAAACATTTAAGAATAGAAAGGGCGGAGCAGATCCGCATTCCAGGTGTGCGGCTCATCTTTATTGTGTTCGACGTTGAAGAGACGATACGCTCTGTTGTGGAGCACCTTGGTAATGACGAAAGGGCCTTCCCAAGCGGGGGCGAGCTTGTGTGGCTTTTGTTGGTCCACTCGGAGGACCAAGTCCCCTTCCTGGAATGCACAACCCCTTACGTTCTTGGCATGGAAACGACGCAAGTCTTGCTGGTAAATGGTCGATCGGATCAAGGCCATCTCCCTTTCCTCCTCCAAGAGGTCGACTGCGTCTTGTCGAGCTCGCTCTGCTTCTTCTTCTGAGAAGAGTTCGACTCGGGGAGCGTTGTGGAGCAAATTGCTCGGTAGGACGGCTTCGGCTCCGTAGACTAGAAAGAATGGAGTCCGTCCAGTCGACCGGTTGGGGGTTGTCCTTAGCCCCCAAAGCACCGAGGGGAGCTCGTCGACCCACGCCCCTGCCGCGTGCTTGAGGTCACGCATTAACCGAGGTTTCAGCCCTTTGAGAATCAATCCATTCGCTCGTTCCGCCTGTCCATTCGACTAGGGATGGGCGACCGAAGCGTAATCAACCCTTGTGCCTTGGGAGGCGTAAAAAGCTTTGAACTCTTCCTAATCGAAGTTCAAGCCGTTATCCGTGATAATGCTGCGCGGGATGCCATATCTGAATATAAGTTCTCTGATGAAACTCACGGCTGTGCTTGCTTCGAGACTCTTGATGGGCTTGGCTTCGATCCATTTGGTGAACTTGTCGACTGCTACCAGCACATGTGTAAATCCACTCCTCCATGTCCTCAGAGGTCCAACCATGTCCAGACCCCAAACAGCAAAAGGCCAGACGAGAGGAATAGTCTTCAAAGCTGATGCAGGTTTGTGGGACATGTTGGAATAAAACTGACAACCTTCACACTTGTCCACTATTTCCTTTGCTATCTCGTAAGCATGCGACCAGTAAATCCCGGCTCATTATGCTTTGGCTACGATGGTCCGAGAGGACGCATGGTGACCACAGGTTCCTGAGTGAATATCGTTAAGGATCATTCGGCCTTCTTCAGGCGTGATGCACTTCTGGAAGGCTCCAGTTACACTCTCTCTGAACAACTGTCCCTTTATCATAGTAAAGGCTTTAGACCGTCGGACGATCTATCGAGCCTCTTCTTCATCCTCCGGGAGTTCCTTCCTAAGAATGTATGCAATGTATGGTACTGTCCAGTCAGGAGTGATGACCAAAACCTCCATGATTAAGTCGACCACGGCTGGGACTTCAACTTCAGTCGGATCCGCGGCGCTCTTGGGCTGCGGTGGCTCTTCGGTGAAAGGATCTTCGTGAACCGAAGGCAAATGGATATGTTCCAGGAACACGTTTCGGGGAATAGCTTCTCTCTTTGAGCCTATCTTGGCCAACTCATCAGCGGCTTGATTTTTCAGTCGGGATATATGGTGGAGCTCCAAACCTTCAAACCTCTTCTCCATCTTTCTCACTTCATTGCAATAACCTGTCATGGCTGGGCTCCTGACATCCCATTCCTTCATCACTTGGTTAACCACCAAATCTTAGTCGCCGTAGACCATAAGGCGACGGAAGCCGAGTGAAATGGCCATACGCAACCCGTACAGAAGTGCTTCATATTCGGCTTTGTTATTGGAAGAATCAAAATGAATTTGGAGAACGTAACTAAGCCTGTCTCCGTGGGGGGATACCAAAACTACTCCAGCACCCGAACCATTCAGCATCTTGGAGCCATCAAAGAACATAGTCCAATGCTCCGAGTGAACTTGAGTCGGCAATTGCTGTTCAATCTACTCGGCAAGGAAATCTGCAATTGCTTGTGACTTGATGGCCTTCTTTGCCTCGAACTTGATATCTAATGGAAGGAGTTCAATCGCCCATTTTGCCACTCGACCAGTTGTGTCTCTGTTATTCAGAATTTCAGATAGTGGCGCGTCGCTGACGACTGTAATGGAGTGGTCAGAGAAATAATGCGCCACCTTCTTCATGGTCATGTAAATTCCATAGACAAGCTTCTGATAGTGTGGGTATCGTTGCTTGGAGGGAGTCAAAACTTTAGAGAGATAATAGACTGGGCGTTGAACTTTGTAAGCTTTTCCTTCTTCTTCTCGCTCGACCATGAGTACTATGCTGACAACTTGTCCAGTGGCTGCAATGTAGAGCAGTAAAGGCTCTTTGCTGATTGGCGCAGCGAGCACCAGCTGGGTGGAAAGCAGGGATTTGAGCTCTGCAAACGCTGCTTTGGCTTCATCAGTCCACTCGAATTTATCAGACTTCTTCATCAATCGGTAAAGAGGCAGGGCCTTTTCACCGAGACGAGAAATGAATCGACTCAGGGCGGCCAGACAACCAGTTAGCTTCTGAATGTCATGCACTCGCACGGGGCGTTTCATCCAGAGGATGGTATCAACTTTTTCTGTATTGGCGTCGATCCCTCATTCGGAAACGAGAAAACCGTGTAACTTTCCTCCTGGAACTCCGAACGCGCATTTTGACGGATTAAGCTTGATATCATACCTTCTTAGGTTGGCAAAGGTTTCTGCAAGGTCAGTCAATAGGTTGGAACCTTTGCGAGACTTGAATACAATGTCATCCATGTACGCTTCCACATTCCGACTGATTTGAGTGAGCAGGCACTTCTAAATCATTCTCATGAATGTGGCTCTGGCATTTTTCAAACCAAAAGGCATGGTGACATCGCAAAAGCACCCGAATGGGGTGATGAAGGCTGATTTTATTGTTGGAAATATGCCCTAGAGGCAATAATAAATTAGTTATTATTATATTTCCTTGTTCAAGATAATCGTTTATTGTCCATGCTATAATTGTATTGATAGGAAACTTAGATACATGTGTGGATACATAGACAACACCATGTCCCTAGTAAGCCTCTATTGACTAGCTCGTTGATCAATAGATGGTCACGGTTTCCTGATCATGGGCATTGGATGTCGTTGATAACGGGATCACATCATTAGGAGAATGATGTGATGGACAAGACCCAATCCTAAGCCTAGCACAAAGATCATGTAGTTCGTATGCTAAAGCTTTTCTAATGTCAAGTATCTTTTCCTTAGACCATGAGATTGTGCAACTCCCGGATACCGTAGGAATGCTTTGGGTGTACCAAATGTCACAACGTAACTGGGTGGCTATAAAGGTGCACTACAGGTATCTCCGAAAGTGTCTGTTGGGTTGGCACGAATCGAGACTGGGATTTGTCACTCCGTGTAAACGGAGAGGTATCTCTGGGCACACTCGATAGGACATCATCATAATGTGCACAATGTGACCAAGGGGTTGATCACGGGATAATGTGTTACGGAACGAGTAAAGAGACTTGCCGGTAACGAGATTGAACAAGGTATCAGTATACCGACGATCGAATCTCGGGCAAGTACAATACCGCTAGACAAAGGGAATTGTATATGGGATTGATTGAGTCCTTGACATCGTGGTTCATCCGATGAGATCATCGTGGAACATGTGGGAGCCAACATGGGTATCTAGATCCCGCTGTTGGTTATTGACCGGAGAACGTCTCAGTCATGTCTGCATGGTTCCCGAACCCGTAGGGTCTACACACTTAAGGTTCAATGACGCTAGGGTTATAAAGGAAGTTTGTATGTGGTTACCTAATGTTGTTTGGAGTCCCGGATGAGATCCCGAACGTCACGAGGAGTTCTGGAATGGTCCGGAGGTAAAGATTTATATATGGGAAGTCATGTTTTGGTCACCGGAAAAGTTTCGGGTTTTATCGGTAACGTACCAGGACCACCGGGAGGGTCCCGGGGGTCCACCAAGTGGGGCCACCATCCCCGGAGGGATGCATGGGCCAATTGTGGGAGGGGACCAGCCCCAGGTGGGCTGGTGCGCCCCCCACAAGGGCCCAAGGCGCCTAGGGTTGGGG
>NC_041393.1:727292704-727314054 GCF_002162155.2 Triticum dicoccoides | reverse complement strand
TGCCACCCTAGATGGGATTGGGGCTGCCGCACCCCTTGGGGTGGAAACCCTAGAGGGGGCGCACCCCCCTCCCTCTCCCCTATATATAGTTGACGTCTTGAGGGCTGCCAACAGATGAGTTTGACCTCTCCCTGGTGCAGCCCTACCTCTCTCCCTTCTCCTCTCTCGCGGTGCTTGGAGAAGCCCTGCAGGATTGCCACGCTCCACCATCACCACCACGCCGTTGTGATGCTGTTGGACGGAGTCTTCCTCAACCTCTCCCTCTCTCCTTGCTGGATCAAGGCATGGGAGACGTCACCGGGCTGTACGTGTGTTGAACGCGGAGGTGCCGTCCGTTTGGCACTAGGATCTCCGGTGATTTGGATCACGACGAGTACGACTCCTTCAACCCCATTCTCTTGAACGCTTCCGCTTAGCGATCTACAAGGGTATGTAGATGCACTCTCCTTCCCCTCGTTGCTGGTTTCTCCATAGATAGATCTTGGTGACTCGTAGGAAAATTTTGAATTTATGCTACGTTCCCCAACAGTGGCATCATGAGCTAGGTCTATTGCGTAGATTCTTTGCACGAGTAGAACACAAAGTAGTTGTGGGCATTGATTTTGTTCAATATGCTTACTGTTACTAGTCCAATCTTGATTCGGCGGCATTGTGGGATGAAGCGGCCCGGACCGACCTTACACGTACACTTACGTGAGACAGGTTCCACCGACTGACATGCACTTGTTGCATAAGGTGGCTAGCGGGTGCCAGTCTCTCCCACTTTAGTCGGATCGGATTCGATGAAAAGGGTCCTTATGAAGGGTAAATAGAAATTGACATATCACGTTGTGGTTTTTGCGTAGGTAAGAAACGTTCTTGCTAGAAACCCATAGCAGCCACGTAAAACATGCAAACAACAATTAGAGGACGTCTAACTTGTTTTTGCAGGGTATGCTATGTGATGTGATATGGCCAAGAAGAATGTGATGAATGATATGTGATGTATGAGATTGATCATATTCTTGTAATAGGAATCACAACTTGCATGTCGATGAGTATGACAACCGGCAGGAGCCATAGGAGTTGTCTTTATTTATTGTATGACCTGCGTGTCATTGAACAACGCCATGTAATTACTTTACTTTATTGCTAACCGGTAGCCATAGTAGTAGAAGTGATAAGTTGGAAAGACAACTTCATGGAGACACGATGATGGAGATCATGATGATGGAGATCATGGTGTCATGCCGGTGACGACGATGATCATGGAGCCCTGAAGATGGAGATCAAAAGGAGCAAAATGATATTGGTCATATCATGTCACTTTTTGATTGCATGTGATGTTTATCATGTTTATGCATCTTATTTGCTTAGAACGACGGTAGTAAATAAGATGATCCCTCATTAAAATTTCAAGAAAGTGGTCCCCTAACTGTGCACCATTGCGAAAGTTCGTTGTTTCGAAGCACCACGTGATGATCGGGTGTGATAGATTCATACGTTCACATACAACGGGTGTAAGCCAGATTTACACACGCGAAACACTTAGGTTAACTTGACGAGCCTAGCATGTACAGACATGGCCTCGGAACACAAGAGACCGAAAGGTCGAGCATGAGTCGTATGGAGGATACGATCAACATGAAGATGTTCACCGATGATGACTAGTCCATCTCACGTGATGATCGGACACGGCCTAGTTGATTCGGATCATGTAATCACTTAGATGACTAGAGGGATGTCTATCTGAGTGGGAGTTCATGAGATGAACTTTATTATCCTGAACATAGTCAAAAGATCTTTGCAAATTATGTCGTAAGCTCGCGCTTTAGTTCCACTGTTTAGATATGTTCCTAGAGAAAATATAGTTGAAAGTTGACAGTAGCGATTATGCGATCAGTAGAAAGCTTATGTCCTTAATGCACCGCTTAGTGTGCAGAACCCCAAACATCGTCTGTGGACGTTGCCAACATCGGACATACACTTTTGATAACTATGTGATAGTTCAGTTAAACGGTTTAGAGTTGAGGCACCAAAGACGTTTTCGAAACATCGCGGAACATATGAGATGTTTCGAGGGCTGAAATTGGGATTTCAGGCTCGTGCCCACGTCAAGAGGTATAAGACCTCCGACGATTTTCTTAGCCTGTAAACTAAGCGAGAAAAGCTCAATCGTTGAGCTTGTGCTCAGATTGTCTGAGTGCAACAATCACTTGAATCGAGTGGGAGTTGATCTTCCAGATGAGATAGTGATGTTTCTCCAAAGTCATTGCCACCAAGCTGCTAGAGCTTCATGATGAACTATAACATATCAGGGATAGATATGATGATCCTTGAGGTATTCATGATGTTTGACACCGCAAAAGTAGAAATCAAGAAGGAGCATCAATTGTTGATGGTTGGTGAAACCACTAGTTTCAAAAGGAAAAGGGCAAGAAGGGATACTTCATGAAACGGAAAATCAGCTGCTGCTCCAATGAAGAAACCCAAGGTTGAACCTAAACCCGAGACTAAGTGCTTCTGTAATAAGGGGAAGAGCCACCGGAGCAGGATTACCCTAGATACTTGGTAGATAAGAAGGCTGGCAAGGTCGATAGAAGTATATTGGATATACATTATGTTAATGTGTACTTTACTAGTACTCCTAGTAGCACCAGGGTATTAGATACCGGTTCGGTTGCTAAGTGTTAGTAACTCGAAATAAAAGGCTATGGAATAAACGGAGACTAGCTAAAGGTGAGCTAACAATAAGTGTTGGAGGTGTTTCCAAGTTTGATGTGATCAAACATCGCACGCTCCCTCTACCATCAAGATTAGTATTAAACCTGAATAATTGTCATTTGGTGTTTGTGTTGAGAATAGACATGATTGGATTATGTCTATAGCAATACGGTTATTCATTTAAGGAGAATAATGGTTACTCTATTTATTTGAATAATACCTTCAATGGTCTTGCACCTAAAGGAATGATTTATTGAATCTCGATCATAGTGATACACATTTTCATGCCAAAAGATATGAGATAGTAATGATAGTACCACTTACCTGTGGCACTGCCATGTAAGTCATATTGGTATAAAACGCATGAAAAAGCTCCATGTTGATGGATCTTTGGACTCACTCGTTTTTGAAAAGTTTGAGACATGCGAACCATGTCTATTGGTGTATACGCATGAAGAAACTCCATGCAGATGGATCGTTTGGACTCACTTGATTTTGAATCACTTGAGATATGCAAATCATACCACATGGGTAAGATGAATGAAAAGCCTCGTTTTCAGTAAGATGGAACAAGATAGCAACTTGTTGGAAGTAACACATTTTGATGTGTGCAGTCCAATGAGTGCTGAGGCATGCAGTGAATATCGTTATGTTCTTACTTCACAGATAATTCGAGTAGATGTTGTATATTTACTTGATGAAACACGAGTCTGAATTATTGAATGGTTCAAGTAATTTCAGAGTGAAGTTGAAGATCATTGTGACAAGAGGATAAAATGTCTATGATATGATCATAGAGATGAGTATCTGAATTACGAGCTTTGGCACACAATTAAGACATTGTGGAAATTATTTCACAATTAATACCGCCTGGAACACCATAGTGTGATGGTGTGTCTGAACATTATAGTTGCACCCTATTGGTTATGGTGCATACCATGATGTCTCTTATCGAATTACCACTATCGTTCATGGGTTAGGCATTAGAGACAACCACACTCACTTTAATAGGGCACCGCGTAATTCCATTGAGACGACACCGTTTGAACTATGGTTTGGAGAAACCTAAGTTGTCGTTTCGTAAAGGTTTGGGGTTGCGACGCTTATGTGAAAAAGTTTCAGGTTGATAAGCTCGAACCCAAAGCGGATAAAATGCATCTTCATAGGACACCCAAAACAGTTGGGTATACCTCCTAATTCAGATCTGAAAGCAATAGGGATTGTTTCTTGGAAACGGGTCCTTTCTCGAGGAAAAGTTTCTCTCAAAAGAATTGAGTGGGAGGATGGTAGAGACTTGATGAGGTTATTGAACCATCACTTCAACCAGTGTGTAGCAGGGCACAGGAAGTTGTTCCTGTGGCACCTACACCAATTGAAGTGGAAGCTTATGATAGTGATCATGAAGCTTCGGATCAAGTCACTACCGAACCTCGTAAGACGACAAGGACGCGTACTGCTTCAGAGTGGTACGGTGATCCTGTCTTGAAGGTCATGTTGCTAGACAACAATGAACCTACGAGCTATGGAGAAGCGATGATGGGCCCAAATTCCAACAAATGGTTAGAAGCCATGAAATCCTAGATAGGATCCATGTATCAGAACAAAGCATGGACTTTGGTGGACTTGCCCGATGATCGGCAAGCCATAGAGATAAACGGATCTTTAAGAAGAAGACGGACGTGGACGGTAATGTCACCGTCTATGAAGCTCGACTTGTGGCGAAGAGTTTTTCACAAGTTCAAGGAGTTGACTACGATGAGATTTTCTCATCCGTAGCGATGCTTAAGTCCGTCGGAATCATGTTAGAATTAGCTGCATTTATGAAATCTGGCAGATGGATGTCAAAATGAGTTTCCTTACAAGTTTTCGTAAGGAAAGGTTGTATGTGATACAATCAGAAAGTTTTTGTCGATCCTAAGGATGCTAAAAGGTATGCTGGCTCAAGCGATCCTTCTAAGGACTGAAGTAAGCATCTCGGAGTTGGAATGTACGCTTTGATGAGATGATCAAAGATTTTGGGTTTATACAAAGTTTATGAGAAACTTGTATTTCCAAAGAAGTGAGTGGGAGCACTATAAAATTTGTGATGAGTATATGTTGTTGACATATTGTTGATCAGAAATGATGTAGAATTTCTGGAAAGCATATAGGGTTATTTGAAAAGTGTTTTTCAATAGAAAACCTGGAATAAGCTGCTTGAACATTGAGCATTAAGATCTATGAGGATAGATCAAAAATGCTAAATGGTACTTTCAAACGAGCACATACCTTGACATAATCTTGAAGGTGTTCAAGATGGATCAGTCAAAGAAGGAGTTCTTGCCTGAGTAGTAAGGTATGAAGTTAAGAGTTAAAGCTCGACCCCGGCAGAAGAGAGACAAAGGACGAAGGCTATGCTGTGTTTCAGACGTAGGCTCTATAGTATGCTATGCTATGTACCGCACCGGAAGTGTGCCTAGCCATGAGTCAGTCAAGGGGTACAAGAATGATCCAGGAATGGGGATCATTGGACAGCGGTCAAAAATTGTCCTTGGAGTAAATAAAGGACATGTTTCTCGATTATGGAGGTGATAAAGAGTTCGACGTAAAGGGTTACGTCGATGCAAGCTTTAACACCTATCCGAGTGACTCTGAGTAGCAAACCGGATACGTATAGTGGAGCAACCATTTGGAATATCCCCAAGTGGAGCGTGGAAGCGGGATTTACAATATGACATAGAGATTAGCGAAGTACATACGGATCTGAATGTTGCAGACCCATTGACTAAAACCTCTCTCACAAGCAAAACATGATCAAACCCCAGAACTCATTGAGTCTTAATCACATGGTGATGTGAACTAGTTTAGTAACACTAGTAAACTCTTTGGATGTTGGTCATATGGCGATGTGACCTATCAATGTTAATCACATGGCGATGTGAACTAGATTATTGACTCTAGTGCAAGTGGGAGACTGTTGGAAATATGCCCTAGAGGCAATAATAAATTAGTTATTATTATATTTCCTTATTCATGATAATCGTTTATTGTCCATGCTATAATTGTATTGATAGGAAACTCAGATACATGTGTGGATACATAGACAACACCATGTCCCTAGTAAGCCTCTATTGACTAGCTCGTTGATCAATAGATGGTCACGGTTTCCTGACCATGGGCATTGGATGTCGTTGATAACGGGATCACATCATTAGGAGAATGATGTGATGTACAAGACCCAATCATAAGCCTAGCACAAAGATCGTGTAGTTCGTATGCTAAAGCTTTTCTAATGTCAAGTATCTTTTCCTTAGACCATGAGATTGTGCAACTCCCGGATACAGTAGGAATGCTTTGGGTGTACCAAACGTCACAACGTAACTGGGTGGCTATAAAGGTGCACTACAGGTATCTCCGAAAGTGTCTGTTGGGTTGGCACGAATCGAGACTGGGATTTGTCACTCCGTGTAAACGGAGAGGTATCTCTGGGCCCACTTGGTAGGACATCATCATAATGTGCACAATGTGACCAAGGGGTTGATCACGGGATGATGTGTTACGGATCGAGTAAAGAGACTTGCCGGTAATGAGATTGAACAAGGTATCGGTATACCGACGATCGAATCTCGGGCAAGTACAATACCGCTAGACAAAGGGAATTGTATATGGGATTGATTGAGTCCTTGACATCATGGTTCATCCGATGAGATCATCGTGGAACATGTGGGATCCAACATGGGTATCTAGATCCCGCTGTTGGTTATTGACCGGAGAACGTCTCGGTCATGTCTGCATGGTTCCCGAACCCGTAGGGTCTACACACTTAAGGTTCGATGACGCTAGGGTTATAAAGGAAGTTTGTATGTGGTTACCGAATGTTGTTCGGAGTCCCGGATGAGATCCCGGACGTCAGGAGGAGTTCCGGAATGGTCCGGAGGTAAAGATTTATATATGGGAAGTCCTGTTTTGTTCACCGGAAAAGTTTCGGGTTTTATCGGTAACGTACCGGGACCACCGGGAGGGTCCCGGGGGTCCACCAAGTGGGGCCACCATCCCCGGAGGGATGCATGGGCCAAGTGTGGGAGGGGACCAGCCCCAGGTGGGCTAGTGCTCCCCCCACAAGGGCCCAAGGCGCCTAGGATTGGGGGAGGGGGCGCACCCACCTAACTTGGGGGGGCAAGTTTCCCCTCTCCCCCCCCCCCTTGGCCGCCACCCTAGATGGGATTGGGGCTGCCGCACCCCTTGGGGTGGAAACCCTAGAGGGGGCGCACCCCCTCCCTCTCCCCTATATATAGTTGAGGTCTTGAGGGCTGCCAACAGATGAGTTTGACCTCTCCCTGGTGCAGCCCTACCTCTCTCCCTTCTCCTCTCCCGCGGTGCTTGGCGAAGCCCTGCAGGATTGCCACGCTCCTCCATCACCACCACGCCGTTGTGCTGCTGCTGGACCGAGTCTTCCTCAACCTCTCCCTCACTCCTTGCTGGATCAAGGCATGGGAGACGTCACTGGGCTGTACGTGTGTTGAACGCGGAGGTGCCGTCCGTTCGGCACTAGGATCTCCGGTGATTTGGATCACGACGAGTACGACTCCTTCAACCCCGTTCTCTTGAACGCTTCCGCTTAGCGATCTACAAGGGTATGTAGATGCACTCTCCTTCCCCTCGTTGTTGGTTTCTCCATAGATAGATCTTGGTGACTCGTAGGAAAATTTTGAATTTATGCTACGTTCCCCAACATTATTTCATCGGGACCATACAGTCGGATCTGATGGTATCCGGAATACGCATCTAAGAAAGACAAGCGCTCACACCCCGCAGTCGAGTCAACAATCTGATCGATGCGAGGGAGAGGGAAGTGATCTTTCGGGCAGGCCCGATTGATATGCTTGAAATCAATGCACATACGAAGTGAATTGTCCTTTTTAGGAACCATGACTACATTGGCTAACCACTCGGAGTGGTAGATTTCACGGATGAACTATGAAGGAAATATGCCCTAGAGGCAATAATAAAGTTATTATTTATTTCCTTATAATCATGATAAATGTTTATTATTCATGCTAGAATTGTATTTACCGGAAACATAATACATGTGTGAATACATAGACAAACAAAGTGTCACTAGTATGCCTCTACTTGACTAGCTCGTTAATCAAAGATAGTTATGTTTCCTAACCATGAACAATGAGTTGTTATTTGATTAACGAGGTCACATCATTAGCAGAATGATCTGATTGACATGACCCATTCCATTAGCTTAGCACCCGATCGTTTAGTATGTTGCTATTGCTTTCTTCATGACTTATACATGTTCCTATGACTATGAGATTATGCAACTCCCGTTTACCGGAGGAACACTTTGGGTACTACCAAACGTCACAACGTAACTGGGTGATTATAAAGGAGTACTACAGGTGTCTCCAATGGTCGATGTTGGGTTGGCGTATTTCGAGATTAGGATTTGTCACTCCGATTGTCGGAGAGGTATCTCTGGGCCCTCTCGGTAATACACATCACATAAGCCTTGCAAGCATTACAACTAATATGTTAGTTGTGAGATGATGTATTACGGAACGAGTAAAGAGACTTGCCAGTAACGAGATTGAACTAGGTATTGGATACCGACGATCGAATCTCGGGCAAGTAACATACCGATGACAAAGGGAACAACCTATGTTGTTATGCGCTCTGACCGATAAAGATCTTCGTAGAATATGTAGGAGCCAATATGGGCATCCAGGTCCCGCTATTGGTTATTGACCAGAGACGTGTCTCGGTCATGTCTACATTGTTCTCGAACCCGTAGGGTCCGCACGCTTAAGGTTACGATGACAGTTATATTATGAGTTTATGTATTTTGATGTACCTAAGGTTGTTCGGAGTCCCGGATGTGATCACGGACATGACGAGGAGTCTCGAAATGGTCGAGACGTAAAGATTGATATATTGGAAGCCTATATTTGGATATCGGAAGTGTTCCGGGTGAAATCGGGATTTTACCGGAATACCGGGAGGGTTACCGGAACCCCCCGGGAGCTATTTGGGCCATAGTGGGCCTTAGTGGAAAAGAGAAGGGGCTGCCCTAGTTGGGCTGCGCCCCCCCCCCTTCCCCTAGTCCTATTAGGACTAGGAGAGGTGGCCGGCCCCCTCCTCCTCTTTTCCCCTCCGAGGAATCCTAGTTGGACTAGGATTGGAGGGGGAATCCTACTCCCAGAGGGAGTAGGACTCTCCTGCGCCTCCCCCCCTTGGCCGGCCAGCCTCCCCTCCTCTCCTCCTTTATATATGGAGGCAGGGGCACCTCTAAACACACAATTTGACACAAGTTGATCCACGTGATCTATTCCTTAGCCGTGTGCGGTGCCCCCTGCCACCATATTCCTCGATAATACTGTAGCGGAGTTTAGGAGAAGCCCTGCTGCTGTAGTTCATCAAGATCGTCACCACGCCGTCGTGCTGACGAAACTCTTCCCCGACACTTTGCTGGATCGGAGTCCGGGGATCGTCATCGAGCTGAACGTGTGCTCGAACTCGGAGGTGCCGTAGTTTCGGTACTTGATCGGTTGGATCGTGAAGACGTACGACTACTTCCTCTATGTCGTGTCATCGCTTCCGCAGTCGGTCTGCGTTGGGTACGTAGACAATACTCTCCCCTCGTTGCTATGCATCACATGATCCTGTGTGTGCGTAGGAAAATTTTTGAAATTACTACGAAACCCAACAGTGGCATCCAAGCCTAGGTTATTTATGTTGATGTTATTTGCACGAGTAGAACACAAGTGAGTTGTGGACGATACAAGTCATACTGCCTACCAGCATGTCATACTTTGGTTCGGCGGTATTGTTGGACGAGACGACCCGGACCAACCTTACGCGTACGCTTACGCGAGACCGGTTCCCTCGACGTGCTTTGCACAGAGATGGCTTGCGGGCGACTGTCTCTCCAACTTTAGTTGAACCAAGTATGGCTACGCCCGGTCCTTGCGAAGGTTAAAACGGAGTCTATTTGACAAACTATCGTTGTGGTTTTGATGCGTAGGTGAGATTGGTTCTTACTTAAGCCCGTAGCAGCCACGTAAAACAAGCAACACGTAGAGGACGTCTAACTTGTTTTTGCAGGGCATGTTGTGATGTGATATGGTCAAAGCATGATGCTGAATTTTATTGTATGAGATGATCATGTTTTGTAACCGAGTTATCGGCAACTGGCAGGAGCCATATGGTTGTCGCTTTATTGTATGCAATGCAATCGCGATGTAATGCTTTACTTTATTACTAAACGGTAGTGATAGTCGTGGAAGCATAAGATTGGCGAGACGACAACGATGCTACGATGGAGATCAAGGTGTCGCGCTGGTGACGATGGTGATCATGACGGTGCTTCGGAGATGGAGATCACAAGCACAAGATGATGATGACCATATCATATCACTTATATTGATTGCATGTGATGTTTATCTTTTTATGCATCTTATCTTGCTTTGATTGACGGTAGCATTATAAGATGATCTCTCACTAAATTATCAAGAAGTGTTCTCCCTGAGTATGCACCGTTGCCAAAGTTCGTCGTGCCCAGACACCACGTGATGATCGGGTGTGATAAGCTCTACGTCCATCTACAACGGGTGCAAGCTAGTTTTGCACACGCAGAATACTCAGGTTAAACTTGACGAGCCTAGCATATGCAGATATGGCCTCGGAACACGGAGACCGAAAGGTCGAGCGTGAATCATATAGTAGATATGATCAACATAACGATGTTCACCATTGAAAACTACTCCATCTCACGTGATGATCGGTCATGGTTTAGTTGATTTGGATCACGTAATCACTTAGAGGATTAGAGGGATGTCTATCTAAGTGGGAGTTCTTAAATAATATGATTAATTGAACTTAAATTTATCATGAACTTAGTACCTGATAGTATCTTGCTTGTTTATGTTGATTGTAGATAGATGGCTCGTGCTGTTGTTCCGTTGAATTTTAATGCGTTCCTTGAGAAAGCAAAGTTGAAAGATGATGGTAGCAATTACACGGACTGGGTCCATAACTTGAGGATTATCCTCATTGCTGCACAGAAAAATTACGTCCTAGAAGCACCGCTGGGTGCCAGGCCTGCTGCTGGAGCAACACCAGATGTTATGAACGTCTGGCAGAGCAAAGCTGATGACTACTCGATAGTTCAGTGTGCCATGCTTTACGGCTTAGAATCGGGACTTCAACAACGTTTTGAACGTCATGGAGCATATGAGATGTTCCAGGAGTTGAAGTTAATATTTCAAGCAAATGCCCGAATTGAGAGATATGAAGTCTCCAATAAGTTCTATAGCTGCAAGATGGAGGAGAACAGTTCTGTCAGTGAGCATATACTCAAAATGTCTGGGTATAATAATCACTTGATTCAATTGGGAGTTAATCTCCCGGATGATTGCGTCATTGACAGAATTCTCCAATCACTGCCACCAAGCTACAAGAGCTTCGTGATGAACTATAATATGCCAGGGATGAACAAGACTATTCCCGAGCTCTTCGCAATGCTGAAAGCTGCGGAGGTAGAAATCAAGAAGGAGCATCAAGTGTTGATGGTTAACAAGACCACTAGTTTCAAGAAAAAGGGCAAAGGGAAGAAAAAGGGGAACTTCAAGAAGAACGGCAAGCAAGTTGCTGCTCAAGAGAAGAAACCCAAGTCTGGACCTAAGCCTGAAACTGAGTGCTTCTACTGCAAGCAGACTGGTCACTGGAAGCGGAACTGCCCCAAGTATTTGGCGGATAAGAAGGATGGCAAGGTGAACAAAGGTATATGTGATATACATGTTATTGATGTGTACCTTACTAGAGCTCGCAGTAGCACCTGGGTATTTGATACTGGTTCTGTTGCTAATATTTGCAACTCGAAACAGGGACTACGGAATAAGCGGGCACTGGCAAAGGACGAGGTGACGATGCGCGTGGGAAACGGTTCCAAAGTCGATGTGATCGCAGTCGGCACGCTACCTCTACATCTACCTTCGGGATTAATATTAGACCTAAATAATTGTTATTTGGTGCCAGCGTTGAGCATGAACATTATATCTGGATCTTGTTTAATGCGAGACGGTTATTCATCTAAATCAGAGAATAATGGTTGTTCTATTTATATGAGTAATATCTTTTATGGTCATGCACCCTTGAAGAGTGGTCTATTCTTATTGAATCTGATAGTAGTAATACACATATTCATAATATTGAAGCCAAAAGATGCAGAGTTGATAATGAAAGTGCAACTTATTTGTGGCACTGTCGTTTAGGTCATATCGGTATAAAGCGCATGAAGAAACTCCATGCTGATGGACTTTTGGAACCACTTGATTATGAATCACTTGGTACTTGCGAACCGTGCCTCATGGGCAAGATGACTAAAACACCGTTCTCCGGTTCTATGGAGAGAGCAACAGATTTGTTGGAAATCATACATACCGATGTATGTGGCCCGATGAATATTGAGGCTCGTGGCGGATATCGTTATTTTCTCACCTTCACAGATGATTTAAGCAGATATGGGTATATCTACTTAATGAAACATAAGTCTGAAACATTTGAAAAGTTCAAAGAATTTCAGAGTGAAGTTGAAAATCATCGTAACAAGAAAATAAAGTTTCTACGATCTGATCGTGGAGGAGAATATTTGAGTTACGAGTTTGGTGTACATTTGAAAAACTGTGGAATAGTTTCGCAACTCACGCCACCCGGAACACCATAGCGTAATGGTGTGTCCGAACGTCGTAATCGTACTTTACTAGATATGGTGCGATCTATGATGTCTCTTACTGATTTACCGCTATCATTTTGGGGATATGCTTTAGAGACGGCCGCATTCACGTTAAATAGGGCACCATCAAAATCCGTTGAGACGACGCCTTATGAACTGTGGTTTGGCAAGAAACCAAAGTTGTCGTTTCTTAAAGTTTGGGGCTGCGATGCTTATGTGAAAAAGCTTCAACCTGATAAGCTCGAACCCAAATCGGAGAAATGTGTCTTCATAGGATACCCAAAGAAAACTGTTGGGTACACCTTCTATCACAGATCCGAAGGCAAAACATTCGTTGCTAAGAATGGATCATTTCTAGAGAAGGAGTTTCTCTCGAAAGAAGTGAGTGGGAGGAAAGTAGAACTTGACGAGGTAACTGTACCTGCTCCCTTACTGGAAAGTAGTTCATCACAGAAAACTGTTTCAGTGACACCTACACCAGTTAGTGAGGAAGCCAATGATAATGATCATGAAACTTCAGATCAAGATACTGCTGAACCTCGTAGATCAACCAGAGTAAGATCCGCACCAGAGTGGTACGGTAATCCTGTTCTGGAGGTCATGCTACTAGATCATGATGAACCTACGAACTATGAAGAAGCGATGGTGAGCCCAGATTCCGCAAAGTGGCTTGGAGCCATGAAATCTGAGATGGGATCCATGTATGAGAACAAAGTATGGACTTTGGTTGACTTGCCCGATGATCGGCAAGCAATTGAGAATAAATGGATCTTTAAGAAGAAGACTGACGCTGATGGTAATGTTACTGTCTACAAAGCTCGACTTGTCGCAAAAGGTTTTCGGCAAGTTCAAGGGATTGACTACGATGAGACCTTCTCACCCGTAGCGATGCTTAAGTCCGTCTGAATCATGTTAGCAATTGCCGCATTTTATGATTATGAAATTTGGCAAATGGATGTCAAAACTGCATTCCTGAATGGATTTCTGGAAGAAGAGTTGTATATGATGCAACCAGAAGGTTTTGTCGATCCAAAGGGAGCTAACAAAGTGTGCAAGCTCCAGTGATCCATTTATGGACTGGTGCAAGCCTCTCGGAGTTGGAATAAACGTTTTGATAGTGTGATCAAAGCATATGGTTTTATACAGACTTTCGGAGAAGCCTGTATTTACAAGAAAGTGAGTGGGAGCTCTGTAGCATTTCTGATATTATATGTGGATGACATATTACTGATTGGAAATGATATAGAATTTCTGGATAGCATAAAGGGATACTTGAATAAAAGTTTTTCAATGAAAGACCTCGGTGAAGCTGCTTACATATTAGGCATTAAGATCTATAGAGATAGATCAAGACGCTTAATTGGACTTTCACAAAGCACATACCTTGACAAGATTTTGAAGAAATTCAAAATGGATCAAGCAAAGAAAGGATTCTTGCCTGTATTACAAGGTGTGAAATTGAGTAAGACTCAATGCCCGACCACTGCAGAAGATAGAGAGAATATGAAAGATGTTCCCTATGCATCATCCATAGGCTCTATCATGTATGCAATGCTGTGTACCAGACCTGATGTGTGCCTTGCTATAAGTTTAGGAGGGAGGTACCAAAGTAATCCAGGAGTGGATCACTGGACAGCGGTCAAGAACATCCTGAAATACCTGAAAAGGACTAAGGATATGTTTCTCGTATATGGAGGTGACAAAGAGCTCATCGTAAAAGGTTACGTTGATGCAAGCTTTGACACTGATCCGGACGATTCTAAATCGCAAACCGGATACGTGTTTACATTAAATGGTGGAGCTGTCAGTTGGTGCAGTTCTAAACAAAGCGTCGTAGCGGGATCTACATGTGAAGCGGAATACATAGCTGCTTCGGAAGCAGCAAATGAAGGAGTCTGGATGAAGGAGTTCATATCCGATCTAGGTGTCATACCTAGTGCATCGGGTCCAATGAAAATCTTTTGTGACAATACTGGTGCAATTGCCTTGGCAAAGGAATCCAGATTTCACAAAAGGACCAAACACATCAAGAGACGCTTCAACTCCATCCGGGATCTAGTCCAGGTGGGAGACATAGAGATTTACAAGATACATACGGATCTGAATGTTGCAGACCCGTTGACTAAGCCTCTTCCACGAGCAAAACATGATCAGCACCAAAGCTCCATGGGTGTTAGATTCATTACAGTGTAATCTAGATTATTGACTCTAGTGCAAGTGGGAGACTGAAGGAAATATTCCCTAGAGGCAATAATAAAGTTATTATTTATTTCCTTATAATCATGATAAATGTTTATTATTCATGCTAGAATTGTATTTACCGGAAACATAATACATGTGTGAATACATAGACAAACAGAGTGTCACTAGTATGCCTCTACTTGACTAGCTCGTTAATCAAAGATGGTTATGTTTCCTAACCATGAACAATGAGTTGTTATTTGATTAACGAGGTCACATCATTAGTAGAATGATCTGATTGACATGACCCATTCCATTAGCTTAGCACCCGATCGTTTAGTATGTTGCTATTGCTTTCTTCATGACTTATACATGTTCCTATGACTATGAGATTATGCAACTCCCGTTTACCGGAGGAACACTTTGGGTACTACCAAATGTCACAACGTAACTGGGTGATTATAAAGGAGTACTACAGGTGTCTCCAATGGTCGATGTTGGGTTGGCGTATTTCGAGATTAGGATTTGTCACTCCGATTGTCGGAGAGGTATCTCTGGGCCCTCTCGGTAATACACATCACATAAGCCTTGCAAGCATTACAACTAATATGTTAGTTGTGAGATGATGTATTACGGAACGAGTAAAGAGACTTGCCAGTAATGAGATTGAACTAGGTATTGGATACCGACGATCGAATCTAGGGCAAGTAACATACCGATGACAAAGGGAACAGCATATGTTGTTATGCGGTCTGACCGATAAAGATCTTCGTAGAATATGTAGGAGCCAATATGGGCATCCAGGTCCCGCTATTGGTTATTGACCGGAGACGTGTCTCGGTCATGTCTACATTGTTCTCGAACCCCTAGGGTCCGCACGCTTAAGGTTACGATGACAGTTATATTATGAGTTTATTCATTTTGATGTACCGAAGGTTGTTCGGAGTCCCGGATGTGATCACGGACATGACGAGGAGTCTCCAAATGGTCGAGACGTAAAGATTGATATATTGGAAGCCTATATTTGGATATCGGAAGTGTTCCGGGTGAAATCGGGATTTTACCGGAATACCGGGAGGGTTACTGGAACCCCCCGGGAGCTATTTGGGCCATAGTGGGCCTTAGTGGAAAAGAGAAGGGGCTGCCCTAGTTGGGCTGCGCCCCCCCCCCCTTCCCCTAGTCCTATTAGGACTAGGAGAGGTGGCCGGCCCCCTCCTCCTCTTTTCCCCTCCGAGGAATCCTAGTTGGACTAGGATTGGAGGGGGAATCCTACTCCCAGAGGGAGTAGGACTCTCCTGCGCCTCCCCCCCTTGGCCGGCCAGCCTCCCCTCCTCTCCTCCTTTATATACGGAGGCAGGGGCACCTCTAAACACACAAGTTGACACAAGTTGATCCACGTGTCTATTCCTTAGCCGTGTGCGGTGCCCCCTGCCACCATATTCCTCGATAATACTGTAGCGGAGTTTAGGCGAAGCCCTGCTGCTGTAGTTCATCAAGATCGTCACCACGCCGTCGTGCTGACGAAACTCTTCCCCGACACTTTGCTGGATCGGAGTCCGGGGATCGTCATCGAGCTGAACGTGTGCTCGAACTCGGAGGTGCCGTAGTTTCGGTACTTGATCGGTTGGATCGTGAAGACGTACGACTACTTCCTCTACGTCGTGTCATCGCTTCCGCAGTCGGTCTGCGTTGGGTACGTAGACAATACTCTCCCCTCGTTGCTATGCATCACATGATCCTGTGTGTGCGTAGGAAAATTTTTGAAATTACTACGAAACCCAACAAACTATGCTGCCAACAGTCGAGCAACTTCTTCGCCAATTGCTTTCCTCTTCTGCACGGCGGACCGTCGAAGGTGCTCTTTGACGGGTTTTACTTTGGGGTCAACACGCAAACGGGGCTCGGCCAGTCCCCTGGGCACGCCTGGCATGTCAGAAGGTTTCCATGCAAAGATGTCCCAGTTCTCATAGAGGAACTGAATGAGCGCTTCTTCCTATTTGTTGTCGAGCGTCGTTGATATATGAGTCGGTGCAGCGTTGGGATCCGTCGGATGAATATGAAGTGGCTTCGTCTCACCGGTCGATTGGAATGCAGAATCTGTGGCAGGCTTCTTGGCTCTAAGAAAATCACTCGGATCTGCATTCTTCTGATATTCTTGGAATTCAACTGCTGCCATCTGTTCGTCGGCGATCTTGGAACCTTTCTGGAAACATTCCTTAGCCTTCTGCCGATTGCCTATAACTGTGATCACACCTTTGGGGCCAGGCATCTTCAGTTTGAGATACACATAACATGGTCGAGCCATAAAGCATGCGTAGGCTGGCCTACCCAAAATGGCATGATAGGCACTCTGGAAATCCACAACTTCAAATGTCAACTTCTCCTTTCAGTAATGCTCCGAATCACCGAAATCCAAGTCGAGGGCGATCTGACCGAGTGATTCGGCTTTCTTCCCAGGGATAACACCGTGGAAGCTCATGTTGCTCTCACTAAGTATGGACATCGGAATGCCCATCCCCTTCAAGGTTTCAGTGTAAAGGATGTTCAGGCCACTGCCACCATCCATCAGAACTTTGGTCAGTCGAGTGCCCCTGACCACAGGGTCGACCACCAGCACTTGCCTCCCAGGGGTGGCCACACGAGCGGGATGGTCCAACTGGTCGAATGTGATGGCCGTCTGGGACCACCTCAGATAGGTGGTTTTCTCCGCAGGGGCGACCATGTTCACTTCCCTGTTGATGACCTTCAATCGACTCTTGCTTTCAACATCAGCAAAAATCATCAGAGTGGAATTGACTTTGGGATAACCATCGTCTTGCTCTTCATCTTCCTCTTTGTCTGACTCATTTTCCTTCTTATTGGGCGGTTTCTCTCGGAACTGCTGGATTAGGAGTCGACACTGTCGAGTGGTATGCTTTGGGTAAATCAGATTACCTTCCTCGTCTTTCTTCGTGTGGATGTGGCATGGCAAATCCAGCACATCATTTCCTTCCTTATCCTTCACCTTCTTAGGGGGGCAGGGCCCCTTAGGTTTTCCCTTAAACTTTCCTTGATTCACTGCGGCGATCTCTCCAGGAGCTACTGGCTCGGCCTTACGCTTCTGTTTCCGACTGGAGTTACCTCAACCGGTCTCCTGGCCGGCTGGTTTGCTCTTCCCGCTACGGAGCCGATCCTCTTCTTCCCCGTTAGCATACCGGGTGGCTATCTCCATCATTCGCGCCAGAGTCATATCTCCAATCCGACCGAATTTCAAGACCAATTCTCTGTATTTGACACCTTCCTTGAAGGCGCACACGGTCTGATGCTCTGAAACATTCTCGACGGTGTGATGCAAAGTGGACCATCTCTGGATGAACTCCCTCAAAGTCTCATTCGACTTCTGCACGCAGTGCTACAACTCAGGCAATCCTCCAGGTCGCTTGCACGTGCCCTCGAAAGTTCTCACGAACACTTGGGATAGCTCTTCCCAACTGTGAATACTGTCGGGAGCCAACTGAGTCAACCATCCTCGGGCCGACCCCTCCAACATGAGTGGGAGATGCTTCATCGCTATCTCGTCGTTGCCGCCCCCAATCTGCACAGCCACTCGATAATCTTCAAGCCAGGTTTCATGCTTGGATTCACCAGTGAACTTACTGACCCCGGAAGCCAGCCTGAAGTTGGGAGGTATCACTGCTGCTCTGATGGCTCTGCTAAAACACTCGGGACCAGAAACATGCACTCGGCTGCCACTTGGACGATCTCTGCCTGGGTCTTCTCTGTGCGCCCTGTTTCGGTCGACCAGACCTTGAATGAGGATAGATCTCGCGTCAAAGCCTGGCTCCCTTGGGTCGACTGAAGCTCTGCGCTCACCACTATGACGGTGCCTGTCATCGTTCCGCCGAGGCACATACGACGCACTCCTCGGGGGAGGTGTGGGTCCTCGACGGTGATTGTCACGGTCGAGTGGATGATCATAATGCCTACGCCCTTCACGCTGCGGAGGTGATCTGGGGCTGTGAGCCGACTGAACCGTGTCTGCTGCAACGGATCTGTTGTGAATCCTGTTTCGCGACTGAGATACTGCTGTATTCTGCTCTCCTGCCGCCCTGAGCAGGGCCCTGATCTGCATCAACCCTCTGTCAGCTTCTGACTGGGAAGGTTGGATAGACTCTGCTATGCGGACTGCGGCTGTGAGATTCTGAATCGGAGTGCGGTATACCTTAGGTGGAGGCGGAAAAAGTTATCGTCGACTGGACTCATGGATCCACTCCTGAGCGCGCTCGTCGAGAGCCCGTTGGAGGTTATCCAGTCGAGTGCGCTCAGCAAGATTAGCCAGGCGCACCTCCTCCAAGGCCCGCGCTTCGGGGGTTTCTCCTATGATGGGCGTGTGGAGTGCATCCATGTTGCGGCGACGAAGTTCTTCCCTCTGCTGAGACGAGAAGGGCTCAGGTCGGTATTCCTCGTGGGCGTGCGACGGATCGCCGCCTCCGTCTCCGCCGTCCTCGCGGCGGAAACCAAGTGGGCTGTGAGGCCCATTGACCATTAAGACTTCGGCCGCGGGATCGCTGCTATCGCATTCGAATGCGATCTCCGCGGAGCGTCGACAGATAGAACAAGCCGTGGAGTGTTCCGTCGGGCTCAATTTCCGCGACTTGATGGGTGGTCGATTGCTGAGCCACCGCGTGTTTCACCCACCGTTGAAGCCGCGACCGACCGGATCGCTTGCGGCGGCGGACAGCCGGGGGGGAGCCATTGAAGCCGACTGGTATTGAGTCGACGGTTGCCGAAGAAGAATGCCACGAACGCACGCGCGGAAGTGAGTCGCTCCTCGGACGAGGAGCGCCTCAGTGTCCAGGGGAGCTTCTTGGAGCCACGCGGAGTCGTCGGTGACGAAAACGAGCGCGCCGAGACGGATCTCGCGGCCCTCAGCCAGTCCGCCGCCGGAAACCATGACGATGGTGATCGGAGAAAAACTTGCAACTTCACCAACAAGTCGCTAAGACACCTGCCCCACGGTGGGCGCCAACTGTCGTGGTTTTAAACTTGACACTAGAAAGGGGGGTAGGTATGGAGAGGCAAGATCTTAGCTATGGCGAAGATGTACACACGAGGTTTACGAGTTCAGGCCCTTCTCGAAGGAAGTAATAGCCCTACGTCTCGGTGCCCGGAGGCGGTCAATTGGATTATATGTGTTGTATTACAGAGGGTGCGAACCCTTGTGCCAGAGGAGGGGGGCGGCTTATATAGAGTGCGCCAGGACCCCAGCCCCACTCCATTACAAGGGAACTAATGTACATAAAGTAGGGGCGTTACTGGTAACGCCAGCAGTAAGTACTCTTAATGCTCATGAAGACTAGGGAGTAAATATCTGGCCGTTGCGTGCTCTCCTGACTACTGGTCTTCGATATGGTCGAGTGATCTTCCTTGTGGTCGAGTGACGATAGGTAACGACCGTCGAGTGATGTGACCGTCGAGTGGATTACACTCGACGTATGAGACTGGTGCTCTTCTGTTGATTCTTAGTCTTTTCATCTTACAGGGTAGTGACCTTGGGTAGGGGGTATAGGTCGAGCCTATGACCCTACCCCATGTCTGTATCCTCGTCAGTCAGCGGCCAATGAGCTGTCATCGCCAGAGCTCGAGATCGAGAGGTCTTCACGTTCACGGACGACGACGACGAACAAAGTTTCAATGCATGATTGGTGCTTAGCTTGCTTGGTGCAGACAACAGGAATCATACATGCATATTTGCGCAGGATAGCATGGCCAGAAGATTAGGGTGTGATTAGGTTGGTGGTTGGCTAGATTAAGCGAAGCGACTTCTGTTTGGCGTTGATGATGGTCAGGCCACTTGATTCATGTCGCGGCCATATTTCAAAAGTGGAATCCCACTTATTCCCAGATAACTCATATAAATTCTACTGGAGTGTTGGCTATCACCCATCAAAATGTGTTGGGATTAAGTGCGTTGTCGTGGGACACCCACTATCAGTCCCACTTGCAGCCTGAACCTCTAAGCTGGCATGGCGGGCGAATTGCATAGCACACAGTATCGTTTCGTCTTTCGTGGAAGAGGCAAGTATAAGTAGATACAGTCAGATTATTTTGTTTCTTCTACGGCAGAACGGTCGAAACTACAGGCGGTCGTCTCTGTGATTGTACTAAGTATCGTGGACCTAGAAATAGATCCCTATTCCCTGTCGTAGTACGTACCCGCCTACCCGGTCTGTCTCTTTTGACAAGGCGTGCGGTCTACTACGTGTGTAACTTCCCTGCTCTGCAGGGAGCAGAAGTTCAGCGGCATGCCGTCTTCCTTGGACCATGCTGTGGTGTACCGTGTACGTAGACCAAATTACGATGTGGAGTGTGTATGGCCCTCCTTGTTCGATTCAAGAATACCGTCTACAGCTACGATGACCCCACTGTTCAAACCGCCAGCTACAACAAGCGTCAATGTTAATGACTTAATTGATTCTGACAATTGGTCATGGCGAGCGCAGTTAGTCAGAGATACGTTCATACCTACCGCCAGATGCCGAAGCTATTTAAATATACCTCTGCGTACTGGAGGTGGAGATGATTTTCTTGCATGGGCACATGAAAGCTCAGGCATCTATACTGTCTAGTCGGCCACTGGTGAAGCTATGTTGAGCCCGAGGGGGGCCGCTGCCCCCCCCCCCTCCCCCCCGCCTTGGACGAAACTCTGAAGGAAAAGTTTTAGGGAGGGCTTAGATGAGATTTTTTTTACCAATTTACAACCCCA
>NC_041393.1:727285127-727292470 GCF_002162155.2 Triticum dicoccoides | reverse complement strand
CTGAAGTCGGCGTACCATGCTCTAATGAATTACAAAGAGCGTCATGCTCATGATGAAGGGCAGGCTATCGGTTCCTCAGATAATCAACAGTTATGAATGCCATTTGGAAGCTTAATGTCATCCCAAAGGTGAGAGTTTTTTTGTGACGAGTTGTCAAGGGCATACTTCTCAATGAAGTAACCTTACAACATCGACAGATTCGACAGATCAGCGTTTGCAAAATATGTCAAGCCATGAATGAAGACCTGGAGCATGCGTTGTTTAAGTGTTCACATGGAAGGCGATTCTGGGAACAGGCGCAGCTGTTGTTTGAATGGTCGCTTGCCACGGCTCCATTATGATACTTGGACCAGGGACATTATGTGTGATGATTTGTTCACAGCGAGAGAAAGATCTATCACCATATCTGTGATGTGGTCCATATGGCATTCGCGAAATCTTATTACTCATAGTGAAGAACGAATTGATCCAGCGCATTCAGTTCGTCTCAGCAGGGAAGCACTTACGCTCCTTGATATTCTATTGAAACAAGCCAAAGTTCTTCCTAGGCATGGTTGGAGGCCGCCAGAACTAGATTTCATCACATGCAATACAGATGTAGCAACACGTTGCGATGATGGGAAATGAGGAGCAGGGGGTGTGCTTAGATCGTCTACTTCTTTTCCATGGGCTTGGAGCAAGCAGCTTCTTGGAGTTACCGACCCTTAGATTGCTGAAGCTATGGCACGAAGGGAAGGAGTTATCGTTGCAAATCTACGTGGCTTCAAGAAGGTTGTCATGGAGAAGGGTTGCCTCGAGGTAGTCAATCTCTGGAACACTCGCCACGGTTCTCGTACGGTCGTGGCACCTGTTCTTCTGCAAATTGGAGAGTTATGTAATAGTTTTGATGTTTTTATACTTCAACATGTACCTAGATCAGCCAACGGACACGACCGAAAGTTGGATTGATGAAACTCGTAGCTTCCTGGTCAGTAGCCTTCTGATTGACTGCTCGGCGAACGCCTTTGTTGAATAAAGCTCTCATAATGTCCTGCAAAAAAAAATCAAGAATACCAGTGGCGGGAGTACTTTTTTTAGTACAAGTGTACGACGGTATCAGTTGGGGGCAAGGCAACGTGAAGAAGCGGCAGTGCAGTGGTCGCCCCACTCGCCCGCCGGCGTGGAAGGAAGGAAGGAAGGAAGGAAGGAAGGAAGGGAACTGGACCGACAACCGCGCGCGCAGGGTCGCCGGCATAATTAATCAACCGCGCCGCCGGGAAGGGAAAGCCACGCACGCACGTGGGGGAAAGCGCGGCGGTTGGAGCGAACAACCAAACTGGCGAACAGACTTTGCTCGAGCACCCACGCACCGAGCCGAGTTCGACGTGCTGCTAGCCAGCTGCTCCACCATGGATGAAACCGGTCCGTGCCATAGAGAATAGATTGCCCACCATTTCGCGTTCGCTTCGCCAAAGCCTCGATCAGGTGCGTGCATGCGTAGGCAGACACTATCGCATAAAATACCACCATCGAGGCTGATTCGTGTACCACCCCATAGTGGTACTAGTACTATTTTCTCACTAGAGGACGGGCACGTCGGTTTATTAAATTTTTAGATGCCCGCCGCCTACCCACAAGTTAAAAAGAAAAATGCTCAGTCGTTTTCTTAGAAAAGAAAAATGCTCAGTCGCTTGCTTAAAACCTGGGAAACGTGCGGACCGGCAAGACAAGACTCTTCAAACTAGTCCGAGCTGTTGCATGTCGACCCAGCTGGGACAGCAACTACACATATGACCTCCTTCTTCCAACTGAACACACATGCAACGTCCGATCCGTTCTTTGATTGGGAGGAGGAAGAAAACGACGCCTGCCTGATGGAATTGACCTGCATATTTGCCTTCTCTTTCCCAGCTCATGACCGACCAGTCAGCATTCTTCCTTCAACACGACTGTAGGACAGATTCAAGAGACGACATTTCTCGCAGAATTAGGCACCAAGTGACAGATATGTAATTTCATCAGCATTGCATCTCTGACCGTTACAGGATTTCCAAGAGACACGTGAGCACCTAGTTCCATATGCGTACAGCTCTCATTTCCTTTCCAAAATGCAAAGCCGAGGAGGCCCTGGCTCCGGCGCCACTCACGGGACACCTGTACAAGCTGTTATAGCCACCAGCTACCACAAAAACATTGACGGCCAATCGTGCTAGTTCAGTTAACTGGGCAACCTGATTTTCGCTCGGTTTTCCCCTAGTTAATTGAGTAAATCTTTTCTTGCTGATGAATGCAGGAATTCTGCCATTTTGAAAAGAAAAGAAAAATGCCAACCATTCTCAAAAAAAGGTCGTGTCCAGAGCTATGTCAAACATAACATTAAAGGTAATCCAAGTTCATGCGAAATGGCCGAAATGCCCAGAAGTTCTTTCAAGTCCTGACAGAAACTAGTCAAATTGTCCAATCAACTAGTCAATAAGTTTCAGACACGTCTTTGGATCAACTTTAGCCGAATGACAAGCCAGCCCACCAATGGCATTCAGATGAGTAGCAGGCTTAGCAGCCCATCAAATTTGACGTGGATACTCTTCGGACTAAGTTTCAAATATTTATTTTGTTTTCCATTAAAAAAAGATACTTCTTCGTCCGGATTTATAAGCCCCCTTCATATTTTCTGTTAACTTTAACCTTAGATTTACTTATCGAAATATAAGTTGTATTGTCATATTATATTTTGAAAGAAGCTTCCAATGATACTTTTATTGTTACATATAAATTATTTTTTGCTAATTAAATCTATGGTACTTTGACTCAAAATGCGACGGGGACTAATAAACCCGAAGGGAAGGAGTATGTCATTAACCCGGCTGGTGCCATTCTAGCAAGTGTAGATTGAAATATAGATTATGCGATTTACAGAATCATGAGATCCTAAATCATTTTTGCAAGACTTCATCATGATAGTCGTGGTAGTACCAATCAAAAACGTCAGCATACCAACTAAAAAAAAAGTCATCATACATCATCATTACAATCTGAAAAACTCGTAAATAGAAAAAAAACGTAGGAAAAAATTCAATATTAAGGGACCGATTATATGTAATTGCATGGATTTTCTTAAGGGAAGTCATTCTTTTGAGCCATTCGATCTAAATCAACTGGTTGTTGTGCTTTCTCCTACCTCCACCAGGGACTTCTTCTCCCTCTTCTGATCCTCCTGATTCAGTGTCGGCTATACCTGGCCATGGGAAGCCCGGCCCGGCCCGACCCGGCCCGGCCCGACGCTGCCCCCGGGCCGGGCTCGGGCCTAGATTTTGAGCCCGAAGGTCGGGCCGGGCCGGGCCCGGGCCCGTCATTTTTGCGCTTTCCTGAAGGTCGGACCGGGCCGGCCCGAAGCCCGACGGGCTTTTAGGTGTTCGGGCCGGGCTCGGGCCCAAAAAACAGGCCCGTTGGTCGGGCCGGGCCGGGCCTGGGCCTGGGTTTTTTGCCTCGGGCTTGGCTAGGCCCGGCCCGAGGTATGGCTAGGTATAGTGTCGGCCCAACCACCTGGTGGTACCATGCATGGCATAACGGCGCTCTCTTGCGCACCACGCCGCCTTGCCTTGTCCTTGCCTACTGAGGCGAGCGCTAGTTGGACTGACCCAAAAAGGGGTTTCTCGGAGCGGGTACTGCGCTATTTCTTTTTGCATTTTCGGAGCTGAGTTTTGCATTTTGTTTTTGTTTTTTATGTGTTTTGTTCTGGTGTTTTTGGTTTTCTTTGCTTTTTCCTTTTTTTCAACACATGTCCACTTTGTTCAGTACACACTATACATTTTCTTAAACATGTGTAACAGTTTTTTATACAAGTTGAGCATTTTTTAATACATGATGCAGAGTTTATAAAATAGATATTTTTGGAAAAATATGAATACATGTTAAAATAAATAAATATACATTGAATAGTTTTTTAGTTGAGACGAAACATTTTATGTAAAAACAACACGATTATTTTTCATTATTGTGTTTTTTAAATAAAATGAATCTATTTTTTAAACATATAAACATTTTTAAGAAATTTCCAGTATATTATGTTTAATTCCATCAACTTTTTCTGACTTACATAACTATTTTCACATTGTATAAGTTTTTAAAATGTAATGAACTTTTTTTCAAAATGCGTGAATATTTAAAATAATTGTTACCTAATTTTGTTTAATGCCATCACCATTTTTTCGAATTTCACAAAAAAATCATTATATTTTTTTATTAAATGTCACAAATATGGTTTTGAAATATGTGAACATTTTGTTTAAATGTCATGATTAGTTTTTAAATGCTATCAACATTTTCTAATAGTTGCCAAAGATTTTCTTAACACTGTATTTGAAGTTTTTGAATGTGTGATGAATGTTGTTTAAATATGAATATAATATGTTTTTTCCATTTCTGAAACATAAATAAAAGTAAAAAAAAGAGGTAAATACACCAGTGTTGTTTGAACTTGCCATGGATGTGCACTTTAGTGCCTGAACTTGCAAAATACATTGAATTGGTTCCATAACTTGGCATGGACGTGCATATACGGTTCAAATGGTTTTTGTATATGTCCGTGAAGCTAAGGAGGTGGGCCAGCATGCCATGGGGCCCGCTGTCAGTGACAAGGGTGTGTGGCCTGTTTATTGGAAAAAAAACTGAAGTTATTTTCTTACCATAAGGCCCTCAGGGAGAAATCAATAAATTATAAAATAAAAACTAGAGTATAATTATAAGATAAAAAATAAAATTGGTGTGCTGGATCGAACAAGCGACGTACCAGTCAGAGTGCATGCGGCTAGCCACTCGACAACTTTAATGATTCATAACCTTTATAAACATTTGGCCGAACAAAATAAATAAAGAGAATTTAATAATCCAGAAAAAACACCATCGGATCTGTGACCCGAACATCGGACCAAAGCTTATAGGCACGGATGCCACTCCAACCATTGAGTTGTCATGTATCAAAAGTACAAGTACTCTTTATGACTGTATAACAAACATAATTTCAAAATAATGAAAAAAAATCTTCATGTCACTTTAAAAATAATTCACGTGTTATTTCAAAACATATTCATAAAATTGAAAATATTTATGAATGACTAAAATGTTTATATGATTCAAGTATTATTCATGTGAGGATCCGTAGTCTAATGGCGCACTGGGCTTGTATTTTTTTAGAAAACACACAAACTTATATACTCACTCCGTCTCAAAATAGGTGTTTGAAGCTTAGCACAACTTTATACTAGAGTTAGTATAAAGTTGAGACACTTATTTTGGGACGGAGGGAGTACTATATAAACTTATTAAAACAACACAATTTTTTTAAAGCATGAACACGTTGATATACTACATAAATAGTTTGTTAAAAATGTGAAATTTTAAAATTATATGAGAATTTTGTTTAAATATATGAACATTTATAAAATTACTTTTATTTTTTATTAAAATGCGAACATTCTTTCAAATTATAAATTATATTCTTAATTTTTAATTTTATTATGTGTATTTCTGTTAAATTACTGCATAGGTATTTTATGAAATGATATGAAATTTTAACGTAATTTGTTTTAAATATATGTATATTTTTTGTAACGTGATAATAATTTAAATAATTCTTAGAAAAATGTAATGAAAAAGAACAAACCCGTTGAAAACTGAGCCACACGGGCTCGTTATGTTATAAAGCTAAATTTATCGTTTTACCATTCGATGTCGCCAGTTGGAGTGGAATGTGCGGCCATATAGCCCCTAGTTGCAGGTTCAAACCAATGACAGTGTATTGTTGGAATAATTTTTTTAATTTATGTTGTTCAGCTTTATGTTTATAAAGTGTATGAATCCATTCTTGACACTAAATTTGAATGGGTATTGCTTATAAATATGTTTATAAATGTTTATAAAGTTTATAATATGTTTATGTTTATAAATGTTTATAAAGTTTATAAAGTGTATTGCTTATTGGCTAACCATGCACACCTGCGCGTGTGGTTCAAAACCCGGACCAGTTTTAATTATTAATATATTAATAGATTTTTTTTAATTTATCAGTTTCTCTTTGAGGGCCTTTTGTAAGAAAAAAATATATTCTAGAGGGTTTTCTGCAAAAAACCAGGCCACGTGCCTTTTCTCTTACATCCTGGTGTGCCTCGTCAGCGCCGTGGACGTATAAAAACAAGATTTGAACCATATATGCATGTCCATGCCAAGTTGTGGAACCAGTTCAATGTATTTTGCAAGTTCAGGCACTAAAGTGCACATTCGTGACAAGTTCAAGCACCAGTGTTGTATTTACCTCAAAAAAAAAGGAAAGATGCGCAGAAGAATACGTGGACCGGGCCAGTTATGAAGCTCAGGAGGAGGCCCTCCGCTCGACCTTAGAGTTACACGTCCTCCCTCGTTCTCCTGAATGGACTGGCCCAGATAATCCGGGCAACTTACATATAGCAAATGTGCAATATTAAACAAGGTGCATGTTAGTTTCACAAGAACATCATTTCCAGCATATCCTTCATTAGATGGAACGTCTTGTTCATGTGTACCATGTGTACTGCTGAATGCTGATGTTTCTTTGCAGACTTACAATATTAAGCTCTTGGAACACGAAAAGCCAACTCGGTGCCCGGGCTCATCGGCTCCCGAGCTACAGTAATTCAAAAAAAAAACTAAAAAAACTGCAATCTTTTTGTATGGAAGATGTTCGCGTGCCTGATGTCCGTGCAAAATTTCATCGCGTTTCGACATCTGAGGAGCTCGTGGCAAAAAAGGGAAAATTTGGCCCAAACAATGCATGAACAGTAACCTTACTTATAGAGCAAAAGTTTGTCTTTTTTGTCACCCGCTCCTCGAATGTCTAAACTCCACAATTTTTGCATGAACATCACGCACACGAGCGTCTTGCTTGCAAAAAAATTTGGATTTTTTCCTAATTTTAATGATTTTTTTTATTTTGCCCGGGCTCGTCTGAGCCCGGAGCAGAAACGCCACTCTCCTTGGAACACTTCTGTTAAGAATAAATTATCCGCATACAGTTGTGGGGTAGAATCATTATTACAGTTAGGACAATCACATTTTGGAACAGTTACAATTTATAACCTCCAGAGCGATGAACTGTAGCATCGTGGACATGGGTTGGGTATTTTTTTCTCCTCAAATTTAAAGTTTCACCGCATCTGGTCACGAGACTTTATCAGGGAATAGTTGTTATGTCACTGCAGTCACCACCAAACTATTGAAGAAACTAGATAAGACAGGTCAACAAATAGTTTTCTGAGTGGCTGGTTTTTGTTTACCTAGTAAAATAAGTCAACGTCAGATTTTGACCATTTGGCATATAATTGTTTTTTTGC
>NC_041393.1:727274428-727284931 GCF_002162155.2 Triticum dicoccoides | reverse complement strand
TTCGTTACTTAATTTTATCATACTGATACAATCTTTCATAATGACAAATGCTAAACGAGTGATCCTCCGAACTTGAGAGTGTCGCTCCTTTAGCATCTCTGCAATAAGGCACATGCTACTACATTCATCCGTATTTGTCTGTTCATGTAGGAATGATAATTCAGTTTGGTTTCATTTTCTCGCACATGATTCTCTGCCATCATTGTAGTAGTTCTTCCCAAAAGGATCATGTGCCGTCAACCTAGGAGTTGTTAAGGAAAAGCATCAACATAAGAACAGCACATGTGAAACCAGTGGAATAACGTGATTAAAGATGTATAGCAGCCCATCAAATTTAGCACAAGAACGTGAATTCGGATGGTAGAGCCAACAACTGCAACATGCATCAACGTTATGCTCAAACAACCTACCCGAGATGGTGAAGCATCTCGATGATAAAACAGAAAGCTGGCAAATCAATCCATATCACTATTGTCAAGTACTCCCTCCGTAAACTAATGTAAGAGCGTTTAGAATACTAAAATAGTGATCTAAACGCTCTTATATTAGTTTACAGAGGGAGCAAGTTATAAATATCTGGATAAAAATAAGACATGCTCACTTAAACATGATTTGGAGAAAATGTCATATAATATTTTAAGTGGAAAAAGGAGCACAACGGACCATATTTGATGGAATGGTTCTATTCAAGAAAGAGCCAAAATAAAACGTGAAGCAACATAGTAATAATGCTCGTAAATAGAACTAGAACCACAAAACATGCCTCAAGAAAGGTCATGATTCATCGGTAAGCATATACGTTGGCATTTGCATGGCTGGGAGGGTTTTCGAAACGTGACCGAGGCATTTTATGAATTTTGATTTGAATTCGAGCCAAGGGTGGTGGTGGTCGGGGCCGAGGAGCGATCCGTGCGACGCGGCACGTGACGCGCGTGCCTGCCGCGCAGATCCAGCTCCTCCATCCACCCAGCGGCCAATGGCAGACACACTCCAGGCAACCTTCTTCCGTGCGGCCCCACCCACCACCATCAGCCCGAAGCACCCGCGCGGCCTCCCCTGTCCCCCTCGCGTCGCCCTTTCCAAGGACCAGCTGCCAAGACCGACGACCGGGCCGGCGGCCGGCGGGCGGACAACAACAACAACAGGCGGAACCACCCACCCTGGCCAGCAGCCGCCAGCACGGACGAGACAAGCGGGCGGCGGAGAGGAGAGAAGAGGCACGCGCCACCACCGGCCGCTCCTGTCGTGCGCGCGGCCTCCTGTTTTCCCGGAGATTTGAGCCGGAGGCGCGCGTCGCGGGGGCTGTCTAGCTAGCTGCGTTCGCGCGAGCGGCCCGCCCGTCTATCTCCTTGTTCGCCTTGGCGTGGCGGCCGGCGGGAGGGGACGGGAGGGAAGGGGATGGGCGCGTCGGACAACACCAAGGGGCTGGCGCTGGCCGTGGCCTCCAGCGCCTTCATCGGCGCCAGCTTCATCCTCAAGAAGATCGGCCTCATGCGCGCCGGCAAGTGCGGCCTCCGCGCAGGTATATACCTCCTCTCCTCGCCGTCTCTCCCTCTCCTCTCTTCCCCCCCTTGCCGGATCCCCGATCGACGCCGGCCGCTCCTCCTCCACCGACCGGATGGTCCCCTGCTCTGCGCGTCGCGCCGCGCTGCCTTGGTCAATTTCGAATCCCACGGCCGCTCCGGCCTGGCCCGGCCAACCAGTGCTTCGGATCTCGACGCTCCCTTCGATCCCTGGAGCAATGGCGTCTGGAACGGGCCATGATTCCAGACCCGAGATTTCGAAATGTACGGGCGTCTGGATTGGTGCCGGGCGGCTGCTGCCGTGTTCGTCAAAAGTCAAACCTGTGCGCTGCGGGTTGTTGCTGTCTTCTGGACGCCAGCTACGCTCGTGCTGATTGGCAGCCAGTCATCTTCTTGTATCATGCTTCCACCATACGGGTCAATGAGAATCGAGAGGGCCTCTAGAAGATCAAAACTATTACACCGAGAAATGGTGTAGGATTAGAGAGACAGAGCCATGATGAGAATTGAACAACTGTAGATATGCTTATGCTTTGGAACATGATTTTGTCTACCTTGCTGTAAGTTGGGTAATGCGAGGTTGGATGGTGATTTTTCCAGGCCAGTAGGTTCCAGTGATGGATGGTGACTCGAATGTCATGAACCAATTTACGGCCCGCTTTTCTGCGTATGTGTGCAGTTACAATATGTCTAGGATCACTGGCTTCATCAGAGATATATGAACCAAAATCTCTTACTTTTCAGATGTCCCACTCCTTATTAACCTCCTGTTTGTGCTTAACTAGCATGATTGGCACTACAAAAACAAAACATTTTTGACATTTCACCTGCTTTCTGGATTTTTATATGCGAATGTTCAACCAATTCAGACTTGATATTTGTCTTGGTAACTGTCCTGCGATTTCAGCTTACATGTTTCTGCTTCTCCCTCTCTCTCAATTACAGGCGGAGGAGGATACACGTATCTTCTGGAGCCTCTCTGGTGGGCCGGCTTGATCACCAGTATGTTCATTCTGCACAAAGTTAGCCGTGGGTATTGATTTAATTATGCGACTAAACTTTCTTTTCTTGACATTTACAAGTGCTGCTTGGGGAGGTCGCCAACTTCATTGCCTATGTCTTCGCACCGGCCGTCCTTGTGACTCCTCTTGGAGCACTAAGCATAATCGTCAGGTGAATTTGCAAAAACCAAAACCCCTAGTTTCAATGTCGTCTTTGATTCCCCCGTGCTTGACATAAACGTTTTTCTACAAATGGCCAGTTCAGTGTTAGCGCACTTTGTGCTGAAGGAGCGGCTTAACAAGCTCGGCGTTCTTGGCTGTATATCATGCATAGTAGGCTCAGTTGTTGTCGTTCTACATGCCCCTGAAGAGCACATGCCCGATTCCGTCGAAGAAATCTGGGATCTAGCTACCCAACCAGGTGAGTCATCGGCCTGCAATCATACGCCTTATGTCAGTTGTAGCACACCCACATGTCTGACAGCCTTTCTCCATATTATGGTGTCAACCATGGGCAGGATTTCTAGCATACGCGGGAACAACATTGTTACTCATGGCAATAGTAGTAGTGTTCATCGAACCGCGGTATGGTCAGAAGAACATCCTGATATATCTGGGTATCTGCTCTTCAATGGGATCATTAACAGTAAGTGTGCTTTTAACTTTGAGATGCACAGCCTAACATCAGCGAGTTTTCGAGTTGAATATCACTACTTTGTAGGTTGTTAGCATCAAAGCCGTTGGTGTTGCCATAAAGCTTACGCTGGATGGAATGAACCAGCTTGCCTATCCACACACATGGCTTTTTATTCTGGTCGCAGTTATCTGTGGGGTTTCTCAGCTAAATTACCTCAACAAGGTAGCACATCTTCTCCTCCTTCTAGTTACTTGTTACTCCTGTCCTGTGAATATGTTTTGCTTGATTGCATCTACATGAGCTTGTACTACTCGGTTTTTGACAACTTACGATTTTCATGAATTTGCTACTTATTTTGTTACTTGATTAAGTCAAACTTTATTTTCCACCGCAGATATTAAGAAAAAAATGAAGTATTATTTTACTTGGTCTAGTTTATTTAAAATCATTCTAGTGTTTTTCTCTATTTTCTTGTTATGCTGATTTTATTCAACTTTTGCAGGCACTGGATACCTTTGATTTAGCTATGGTGTCCCCAGTTTATTATGTTATGTTTACAACCCTTACAATAGTGGCGAGTTCAATTATGTTCAAGGTAGAAAGCAACTTTAGATTGTTTAGTTAATTCAACTGGACTTTGTGGTGCAGATTGCAACTCATTCTGCTTGCTGTCAAATGCAGGACGGGGCTGGACAAAGCTTAAGTAGTATTGCTTCTGAATGCTGCGGCCTGGTAACGATCCTTTCTGGAACAATTTTGCTGCACGCAGCAAAGCAAAAAGAAGCTGCCAGTTCTCCAGGTACAATTTTGTGGCTCAGTGATGCGCACATGTGGTAGTTGTTTCAAAATGTACCATGTTCTGTTGCATCACCGTCATCTCCTTTTTCTGAAAAAAATAATAACTGTCTAAAATAAAAAAAAGTGAACATGTTTCAAGTAACTTGTCTTGGAGTAATAAATCTATCAGAATGTTTCTTAACTACTGTGAGCTCTAATTCCCACTGATTTTCACAAATAAAAAAGAAGAATGTTTTAGTTCTTTTCTGCCCCAACCGCTGTTTTGAACTGGATTTGTTCTTCCAAACCTGTTATAGGCAGTTCTCTTTAACATTCCATATCAGTATCAGATTTAGGAAAGACCTGAAAAATTATTCCTCTGTTTGCAGCATCCACTTGGCCTCTGGATAGAGGGATATCTTGGTATATCAGCGTAGGCAGCGACAATCTACTGAGGAACGTCGAAGACGACTACTTCGCCGCTCCACAAAGTTCGCCAACCACACCCTGATCATACACTTGGAGACAAGTCCAAATACTTTGACCGGAGAAGAAAGTCCTTGGACACTTGTAAAGAGGAAACCGTGTGAGTTGCGGCGGAGCCTCAGCAGCGCCAGCATTCTGGCGGTTTTGGTTGAGAAGATGAAGATTTCGTCAGCCATTCTTTCGTCGTTCGCACGTACATAGGAACCTGTCTAGGATAGGCCCTGCTGTCCAATTCCAGCTTGTAAGTTGTTTGTCGATGAGCGGTGAGCGGGCTGAAGTTGTCGGCCTGCGTGTTGTTGTGCATTGTGTAGAATTTTTCTCCTTGTGATTAGGCTTCAGGGTGGAACATCAATGCGCGATTCGATTTCGATGCCGCCGTTCTTCTTCTGAGAGAGAATTTCGGTTTCATCGTTGAGCTTAATTAGTTTTGATTGAGCAGATGTATACATTCAGTGGAGGCTGCAGCCTCCTGTTAATGTCAAATCTTTAAATTGCTGATGATATTGTTGCCATATGAGATTGTGACATGTTGCTGCACATATCTCGGCAGGTTACCTGCATGTCTGTTCCAACAAAATTAGCGGTTGGTATTTGGAGTGTGTCTATGCACGGACAGTGCTACTGCTACTACAAAACTGGCACCAAACGCGTGAACGAGGGCCAGGAGAGTGGAGAATGGCGGCTGACCTCCGGCAGGCGCCGGCGTGGTTCGTCTGGCTGGCCGTCCTCGGCGCCCTCCACGTCGCGGCGCTCTCGTCCCGCCTCCTCGTCCACCTCGCGCACTGCCTGCGCCGTCCCAGGGACCTCCGCCGGCGCTACGGCGCGTGGGCCGTGGTCACCGGCCCGACGTCCGGCATCGGGCGGTCCGTCGCCCTGGAGCTCGCCGGCCGGGGCCTCAACCTCGTCCTCGTCGGTCTAGACGCCGCGGACCTCCGGGAAGTCTCTGACACGATCACCTCCCGCCACCCCGTGGAGACCAGGACCGTGGTGTTCGACCTCTCCCTCGTCTCCACTCCCCAAGGTACCACGTAGTTCACTCAGGTTTGGGGTATGTCGGAGGGCATGGCGACGGCCTGCAGGCACTTGACGGTCCTCTCGGCCGGCGGCGTGCAGGCGACGAGGCGATGCGGCGGCTCCGGGACGTCGTGGAGGGGCTGGACGTGGGCGTCCTCGTGAACAACGCCGGGGTGATGAGCCCTCGCGCGGCGTTCTTCCACGAGGGCGACTTGGAGGCGTACGTGCGCATGATCCGCGTGAACCTGTGGGCGCCGACGGAGGTGACGGCGGCGGTGATCCCGGGCATGGCGGCGCGGGGCAGGGGCGCCGTGGTCAGCATGGGGTCGGCGACGTCGGAGGCCGTCGCCTCCTTCCCGCTCCACGCCGTCTACTCCGGCACCAAGCGGTACGTCGCGGTGCTCTCCGGGGGCCTCGCCGCCGAGTACGGGGGCCGAGGGGTCGACGTGCAGTGCCAGGCGCCCATGTTCGTGGCGACGGCGATGATCGCCGACTTCTCGGCGGTCTGGCGCCCCGCGCCGCTGGTGCCCACCGCCGACGCCTACGCGCGCGCCGCGGTGCGCTGGGTCGGCCGCGGCGGCCCGCTCTGCGTGCCCAGCCTCCGGCACCGGCTGCTGTGGTGCCTCCTCGCCGCCGTGCCCGGCCGCGTCCAGGACTGGGCCTGCCTGCGCGAGGGCCTTCGGCAGAGGAACACGTCCCGGAGATCGTCGACGGCGTCCGCAAACCTTAACTAAATCAAAACTTTCCCTGCCTTCTTCTACCCATATCCAAATCAAATTAAATTTTACCAAAAATCAGAAATATGATCGTTCCAAGATTTATGTCGCACACGATTGGTGTTAAACCAGTAAAATATGTATGTATGCCCCAATTGCAATGCATGTAAGATCTCTTATAATCCGACGCTACTGGCTACATACATATACAATATGTAAGATCTCTTATAATCCCCTAGCAATTGAAATCAACTTCCACATGGTATTCTCCGGCTTTATTGATGACGTGGTCAAGAAAGAATCCCGCCAATTTCTCTTGAATTGCTTTCATGCGATCTTGTGGTAGGAGTTCGTTTCGCATCTGCCACGTCTAATTTGAAGAAGGGGGTTAATACATATATATGAATGAAACTCAACAGAAATGATGGTATAATAAAATGAAATTGTGAATATTATTGCTTACGCACTTCATATTGTCTTTTAGAGTAGCCCCGCTTATTTTCCAAAGTCGCGTTGTAGATGAACTCGCACATGTAGTATCCACAGTAATTATTTCCTTGTTCCTGCCACAAGCACTTTACAAGAAATAGAGGTCAATCAAACTGATAATGAAGCATTATAAATGGCATTGATGAAAGTATAGCTATAGAATCAACGAGAGATGCGCGCAACTAGCTAGCCAGTAGTACTTACTTTCGGGTATGTATATCGCAGCTCCTTCGGCAGTCCCGGAGCTTCTGCGGCGAACTGTTTCCAAACCCTGCAAGACAAAGAAAATAATTATTATTACTTGAGATATCAGGAAATGAACAAAAAGTTGCCGATATGGTGCGGTGATGATCGATTAAACTTACTTGTTGAGCATTTTATTCATGTCCGCATAGGTTTTGGGATCTTTTCGTCTCGAATCTAAGACGGTTACTAGTCCCCGCTCAAGCTTAATCTCCAGAAAAACATAGTGGAAGCTGCGCACGCATGCATAACTCATCAATTACATTATTATAACCTCGCTCGAGTAATAAGGGAAACCGAATATGCACACGACAGTAACACTCACTCGAAGTTGTAAGGAAAGAGTATTAAATCTTTGTTTTGATTTTTGATCAATGATTGTAGCAAGTTGGCCTTGGCCTCTTCGACGTGCTTTTTAACCTGAATTTCATCTATGATATTTGTGTTAATGAACCCAATATCATACATTTCTTGTTTTCTGCACTCGACGATCTTCAATCTGCATATAATATAGTGAGGATAATTAATTATAAATACATGCAATGAAAGAGCCGAGCTATATATAGAGACTTAATGACAGAAATAGTACTTACAGACAATAGCAAAAGACCGTTAATTTATCGAGGGCCTTTTGATTGAAGAACTCGAAGAACTCCTCAAATGGAACAGGCAACAGATCAGTTCCAACGAGGTCGTGCTCCTCTTTAATTCTCAAAAACAAAGTATTCGTCCCCCCAGACTCTCTGCGGGTTTTCATGTACCAATTATGAAATCTTCGCATCATCGTTGTTAGAGATTTTTCATCTTTGACGAGAGGCTTCCCATACTCGTATCTGTGTTCGTCCACCTCCATGAAATCAAAATTTACATTGTCAGGCAGGTAAGCTGCAAGATTGCTATAACCGGGCACCGTCCCCGAAGCATTAGCGACGACGTCGCCGCTAGACACATTGAGCGGGGGGCACGATTGATTTGCTTGTTCGCCGAGATGGGCAATTTTTTTCGTAGCTACTCGTTCTTTTAACCTTTGATCACTGACAGTACTTCCCGACCACTCCGCTTCGAGATATGCCTATTCAGTAATGCGCTCATAGTTGGTTCTCGGCGAAGACTTTGGTGGTTTCCTCAGGGCATCGATAGTGCGCTTTGCTTTCACCGGATCTACCTTCTCCTTCGGAGGTGGATGTCTCTTTGCTTTCAACCCTTTAAAGAAGTCCTCCACTTCGGTCCGCACGATCTTCGCGTTTTCCTCCTCGGTCCTCTCGTACGGTAACTTCTCTAGAGGCTTGAGAGAAGGACCGTATCTGTATTGCCTCCCGCCTCTGATGGCTGTACTGCTAGACACCGGAGCAGACGGAGCGGCTGCGGCGTCTGTCTTCTTTCGTGCTTGCTTACGAGGCGGAGGAGAAGGACTACGACGCGCCGGAGCAGCCGGGGCGGCGGCGGGTCTCTTCCGCCCTTGCTGGCGAGGCAGAGAAGGAGGAGGCTGCTGGCTGCTCGGGCGCGCCGGCGCAGGCGGAGAAGGAGGCGCAGTGCCGCCACGCGCCGGAGAAGGAGGCCGAGTGCCCTGATCGTCACTCGCCGGAGGAGGAGGCGGTGGAGGAGGCGGAGTGCCCTGACTCATCGGAGGAGGAGAAGGAGGCGTCCAGTTCGGAAGCTTGATGAACTCCTTCCGCCATAGGCATGGAGTCTTCAGAGCAGAACCCAGCCAAGTCTCCCCTTCACCGGTAGGGTGGTCAAGCTGGAGGTCCTCAAATCCCTCCGTTATTTCGTCCACCGTCACCCTAGCATATCCTTCTAGAATCGGACGACAGTGAAAAGTTGCGTCGGGTTTAGAAGGTCAAACTTGGCCGACAGCCGCCTTGACTTTTAAGTTCTGCCATTGCGTCATAAGGTGGCAATTTTGAGACTCCGTGATAAAATCCACGGGGTAGCTAGCAGGAGCCGTCAAGACATGCTCCGGCTGAAGTAGCTCGGTGGAAGCCACGCTGCTTCTCTGCTGAGATGGTGGGGTAGCTTCGGAGGAAGCTTCGGCAGGTCGTTTGATGCGATCTGCTTCTCGTTCCTCTAGCCCTTGTACCCTTGCATGCAGCGCCTGCAGTTGGCTATGCTCCAGTTTCTTCCTCCTCTCACGGCATTTGTAACCGCCTGCGTCCGAAAAACCAACCTTCCATGGAATGGAGCCTGGCGTGCCTCGTGTCTGTCCAGGGTGCTCAGGATTCTCGAGGGCCATTGTGAGCTCGTGCTTCTCCCTGTCTGGAACGAACGTCCCTTGCTGCACTGCATCGATATAGTGCCGAAGCCTCTTGACTGGTATTTTCAGTTGCTCGTCCGTCCAACGGCACTTCCCTGATACATGGTCCAAGGTTCCGCCAGCCCCGAAGAACCAAGTCCGACAATGGTCTGACCAGTTCATTGTCTCTGGTTCGATCCCTTTATCAAGCAGATCATTCTCAGCCTTGGCCCACTTAGGTCAGGCTTTGAGGTAGCCACCTGACCCCGTGCGATGGTGAAACTTCTTCTTCGCAGCATTTTGCTTGTTTGTCACCGACATATTCTTACTCTTTTCCGATGTCTTGTGGGCCACAAATGCGGACCAGTGATCTCTGATCTTCTCATATTTGCCGATGAATTCTGGTGTCTCTTCTTTGTCGACAAACTTTTTCAGCTCTTTCCTCCACCTCCTGAATAGGCCTGCCATCTTCTTAAGAGAAAAATACTTGATTAATTGCTCTATAACTGGCTTCTCCGGATCCTCCTCTGGCGGTAGGGTGAAATTTGACTTTAGCTCAGTCCAAAGATCATCTTTCTGCATATCATTGACATAAGACACCCCAGGGTCTTCGTTCTTAGGCTTATACCATTGATGGATGCTGATCGGGATTTTGTCCCTAACAAGAACCCCGCACTGAGCAGCAAATGTGTTCTTTGTCCGGATGGGTTCAATCGCTTTGCCGTCGCGCGCGATTGCTATGATCTCAAACCTTTCATCCGAGCTCAACTTTTTCTTCGGGCCTCGTCTCCTCACCGAAGTTGTGCTCGATTTGGAGGGCTAGAAAAAAGAAGAAAGACGAGAGTTAATTAATATGTGTACATATACCAAAACAATGAATGCATCAATTAGCTAGTCAGCACAGGCTTAACTAATATATATACCTGGCCAGACTCGGTTCGGTCACCGGAGCCGTCATCACGGTCTCCTTCTTGCACCGTCATTGGGTCACCGGAGCCGTCCTCACGGTCTCCTTCTTGCACCGGCATTGGGTCAAAGGAGCCATCATAATCATAGCCTGCTTGATCACCCTGTCCTTCCAGACCATCGGTGTCGTTCAGAAACGATAAGACGGCATCACTTCCTTGTGCGATTATCTCCCCCAACATCGCTTCTGTTGCTTCGTCTCGGGGGGTGTCCATAGTTTCTACAAATATTTACAACATGGCAATTATTATTCAAACATGACAGATATGGATATATTAGTGGCAAATGTAGAACTAGCTAGCTAATCACAGTAAGGAATCATATTAATTAGTGGCCTCGACGCTGCTTCTCTAGGGTTTGGGGTGGCCTCGACAACGCTTCAAGGGGGTAATATCGACAACGACGAGATACATACACG
>NC_041393.1:727272671-727274095 GCF_002162155.2 Triticum dicoccoides | reverse complement strand
GTTATCGGGAGGGGGTATATCGACCCCCCCACGTGTTGAAGTTATCGGGAGTTTATATCGACACGACATACGTACATGGGAAAATAATATTATCGGGGAGGGGGTATATCGCCCCCCCCTCGTGTTGAAGTTATCGGGAGGGGTATATGGACGACGACAGACCCGATAAAACATAAGAAAACAAAGAATAAATAAAAAGAGGAGAAGAAGAAAGGAATAGCGGAGAAGATCGAAGAAAAAAAAGAAGAAAAAAAAAGAGGAGAAGAAGAAAGAAATAGAGGAGAAGAAGAAAAAATAGTATTTTTTTTATTTTTTCTTCTTCTCCTCTATTCCTTTCTTCTTCTCCTCTTCCTTTTCTTCCTCTCCTCTTCTTCTCCTCTTCCTTTTCTTCCTCTCCTCTTCTTCTCCTTTTTCCTCTTCTTATTTCCCTTTTTCCTCTCCTAAATATATAGAACTTTTCTAAAAATGAAACTAACCTAAAATGTACTAAATCAGAGAACATATATAGATAATCCTTTTCTAAAAATGTAACCATGGAGGGGGTATATCGACCCCCCCCCCCCTCAACCCTCTTTTCCTTCTTCTTCCTTCTTCCTTCTTCCTCTTTTCTTCTCCAACACAAAACACATCTCATCTCATCTCATTTCATCCAAAAATAATTCTTTGCATATGAACATACATACATTTACTTTTTTTTCTTAAATGTTACATATGAACATTTTCTTAAATGAGCATATGAACATTTTTTTAAATATTAATGAGCATATGAACATACATATCAACAAAAAATAGATCTTTTTCTTGGTAACAAAAAAATTGCAAAAACGAGCATTATACAGCATATACAGAGCATTGTACAGTGAACATACATACATACATACATACATACATACATACAGTGAGCATATACAGAGCATTATATGGCGACGACGACGATGGTTGGCGGTGGCGCATGCTTACGGATGACGTGCGGGGACGGCAATGAGAAGGAAAGGGGAGGAGGTAGGGGCTCACATCGCGGGGAGGGGTCGAGGTCGCTGGCCGGAATCGGTGCGGCGGCGGACGAACGGCCTCGGGGATGAACGGGTCGCGGGAGCCGGCGTGGTGCTTCCCCGTAGCGACGGCGACGGCGACGACGGGCGCGGGCGACGGCGACGACGGGCGCGGGCGACGATGAGGGTGTCGGCGGGCGGCTTCGGGGCAGCCTGGCGGCGACGGGGCAGGGGCGACAATGGGGGCGCGCGGACGGCGTCTGGGCGGCGGGCGACATCGGGGCAGCGGACGACATCAATCTGGGCAGCCTGGCGGCGTCGATGAGCTCGGCGTTGTCGGGCGGGCCGGGGGCAACTGGCGATGAGTTCGTCAAATTTTGCTAAGTGCTACTTATATACCCAGGCCTTTGGTCCCAGTTCATGGCACCAACT
>NC_041393.1:727253718-727272202 GCF_002162155.2 Triticum dicoccoides | reverse complement strand
AACCGGGACTAAAGGATGGCATTGGTTCCGGTTGGTGCCACGAACCGGGACCAATGCCCCCCTTTAGTCCCGGTTGGTGCCACCAACCAGGACCAAAGGCCTTGCGCTGCCCGCGGCCAAAAGTTTAGTCCCACCTTGCTAGTTGAGAGGGGCTCGGAGTGGTTTATAAGCCCCACCGCGGCTACCCTCTCGAGCTCCTCTCAAATGCAGGCTTACATGCCTAATCTCACACTGTGCTGCCTATGGGCCTATTGGGCCTTCTGCCGGCCTGAATCCTGGCCCAGGTGGTGTCCATCTGCTCAGTTTTGCCCACAGATGCAAATTGTGCTCAGTTTTGCCCCTAGTCTGTGCGCACCGACTCGTTCTGTGAACTTTGGCGTCTCCGTCAGGTCAACGTTTTGACTCGGCCCTTACAGGTGGGACAAGGCGTCAAAGGCGGCCAATTTTGTTCAGACTGTTGCACGTGTGGTTTGTGGGACCCAGCAGAGAGCCATTGAGCATAGAGCCGTTGCGGGTGTGCTATATTAGTGGGCGACAGTGGCGGTGATCACGGCGACAGAGAGCACGGCGCCGACCACGGCGAGAGAGCGAGAGCACGACGGCGGTGGGAAGCTAGCTGTGGAGGGCGTGGCAGTGGGAAACTAGCTGTGGAGGGCGCGGCGGCGTTGAGATCCCGTTCGGCTCCGAGCTCCATGTCTTCCGCAAGCTCCCGCGCCACCTCGCGGATGCAGAGCCGGGCGCGTGTGGAGATGCCTGTCTTCGTCTGTCCGCGGTGCCGGGCGAGCGTTGATCGGAGGGTTTCTCACAACCGAGGAACCACAATCGTCCGTTCTACGTGTGCAGCGAGAATGGGGTAAGAATCGGGGAAATTGCACCATTTTCGTGGTCGGGATCTTTGAGCAATCGGTTGATCTGTTCCGTGTTCATGCAGGTGACATGCTTCTTTCTTTGGGTCGATGCTTTGGCCAAGACTCTGATAAATGAACTGCAAGAAGAGCATGACGAATGGTTGCGCATGCTGCCCCAAACCGCAGTGGCCGCAGCACGAGCTCCGGAAGAAGAGATGGAGGGCGAAGCACGCACTGACAGAGAGCTAGCTGTTGAGCTTAGGATGTTGAAGAAGAAGGTTAGGAAGCTTGAAGATCAAGCACTACCAATACCCATTTGAAAATACTTTTGGGCATTTGTAGGTATGGTAATCGCACTGGTTGTAATGTCAAAAATGTATGGAAAGGCATGAATTATGGAGGAATTTGTAATCTTGAAATTGTATGAGAAATTCACCTAGTTTAAATGTTGGTCAAAGTTATTTAAATGTTGAAAAAAAGAGAAGAAGTGACCAACATTTAAATATGTTGAAAAAAAGGAGAAGAAATGAGGAATTCAGAAACTTTTGATCAATGAAATGCAGTTAATGAATTATTCCAGAGCCAAACAATTAAGGTTAGAAATTTTTTGGAGCTGTTAAATATTTAATAGCAATTTAAGTAATCCAATTCAAATACACCGTGATTTAAATCAAAGACCAAAATGTCATGGAAAATGTGCCTCAGCTCTGGTAGATGTTTACACCTAGTGCCAAAATAAATGAACATTTTTAAGGGCATTACATTGAGTAGAAACTAATTCGTCTAAAAAATGAAGGGTGGAAAATGCACAAAAAATTGGTGCGGCTGGGGACTCGAACCCAAGACCGCGTGGGTTTGTGGTGTTTAGGGCTGCGCTGGTAACCGCTAGGATAGATGGCAAGAGTTTGACATGGGTAGGGAAGCAATGTATACATAGTGAGACTGTGAAATTTGTCAAAAAAAATGAAGGGTGGAAAATGCACAAAAAATTGGTGCGGCTGGGGACTCGAACCGAAGACCGCGTGGGTTTGTGGTGTTTAGGGCTGCGCTGGTAACCGCTAGGACAGATGGCAAGAGTTTGACATGGGTAGAGAAGGAATGTATACATAGTGAGACTGTGAAATTTGTTAAAAAAAATGTGAGACCGTAAATGTTTGCACACACGTGAGAGTGGTTTTCCTTTGTTTTGCACTGAAATTTTGGAGGGTTGGAAGGTTGAAAACGTATGTTTGCACTGCCACGTGGTTTTGGTTAGAGTGGCACTTGGTTTAGTGTTAGAGTGACACTTGGTTTAGGATTTAAATGGAATAAATTTGCATGTTAGTTCATGACTTATTTTTTTTGAATAAATCGGAGGGCTTCTCACCCCCTCTTTTGAATGACAACCACAAGTTCTCGAGCTTCATGACTTGGTTTAGGGAAGAAATTATATGCTTGGGCATGGACATTTTTTAACACACATAATAAACCCTAATAAATAACTTAGATAAGATGCAACACAAGTACCATTACAATAATAAGTTCACGGACAGTTCACGGACACATGACGAAACATGACACGACACGACACAACATAGAAAAGCAACAAATAAAAAACGAAACAGTCTTCATCTTGATCTCCTCCTTCCACTTTGGCCGCGCGCGCCCTTCAACACCGTCTTCATCTTCACACCTCCTCCTCGTCGTCGTAGGGAAGGGAGTGCATCCCGGTTGGAGTGGGGAAGATGTTCTCGTAGTTGGTGTAGATGTTGTAGACGGTGAAGAAGATGGCCTCGCAGCCGCACCAAAAGACTTGGCCGAGGAGCTCGCGCGCGTCAAACGGGTTGGTGAAGGTGACCGTGAGCAGTAGGATGATGCCGCCGCGGTCACAAACCTTGTTGAGGGTGAACATCCTCGGCGAGCCCCGTGGGAGGTGGGCATAGCCGGCTCTGAGGAAGGCGCGAGTGAGTTCGACGGAACCCCTCCACCTTGAAAAAGCCCACACACGGAGCTCCCTCTCCACGAGCACGCCCGGTGGGTAGCGCCGCTCCGGCACGACAGGCGGACGGCTGAAGGTCGGCCCGTTGAACTGCATGGTCTCGCTTGGGGAGGGCTCGGTCGATTGGGTGTTTGAAGTTGGAGAGAATGGATCGGATTTGGCTTATGGGTGGGAGAGGAAGATAGGCACCCCATTTATAGGCCTGTTGGTGGGAGAGGAAGAGAGAAAGGGTGAGAACGGTGCGTGTGTGAATCTGAACGCGCGTGTGTATCCGTTACGCTTTGCACTCTTAAATTTTTGCACAAAAATGATGCATGCATGGGGCGCGTGCGTGCATTTGAATCACTGCATAGATCTTTGACCGGACGGTGCATCTGACTCGTTGAACCACCTAGCTAGCCTCGCTAGCCTAGCGCCCCTAGCACGCCTCGCTCGCCTCGCTCGCATGCATGCACGTCGCAGCCTCCCGCGCATGCAAACCCACGTCGCAGCCTATGCACGTCGCCGCCTCCCATGCATGCATGCAAGGCCTGGAAAGGCTGAGACGGGCTATTTACTGCGGTCTCAGGCCCAGACAACGAGACGGCCCAACGGTCCTTCCAGCGCGCTCGATATTTGTTAAAAAAAAAGAATCTCCCAGCCAATCAGATTGCATCTCGCGGATCGCCCCCCTCCTCCCCACAGATTCCTTCTAGAAGAGTTAGATGGACGACCCTTGTTCAACACTAGGGTTAGATGAACGGTCCTGGTTCAGCGCTAGGGTTAGCGGGGTTTGGGAGGGGTTTGGAGCAGTCAAAGCTATGTTTGACCAGATTTCAAATGAGCATAATAAATTAAATAAAAATCAGAAAAATAAAAAACATGGGCACATAGTCTTCTTATGTCATATACTAATGATTTAAGTGTTGGGGAACGTAGCAGAAATTCAAAAAATTTCCTACGTAACACCAAGATCTATCTATGGAGAGACCAGCAACGAGTAGAAAGGGAGTGCATCTACATACCCTTGTAGATCGCTAAGCGGAAGCGTTCAAGTGAACGGGGTTGATGGAGTCGTACTCGTCGTGATTCAGATCACCGATGATCCTAGTGCCGAACGGACGGCACCTCCGCGTTCAACACACGTACAGCCCGGTGACGTCTCCCACGCCTTGATCCAGCAAGGAGAGAGGGAGAGGTTGAGGAAGACTCCATCCAACAGCAGCACAACGGCGTGGTGGTGATGGAGGAGCGTGGTAATTCCGCAGGGCTTCGCCAAGCACCATGGGAGAAGAGGAGGAGAACTTGGGAGAGAGGGAGGGGCTGCACCAAAGGCATAAGGTGTCTTTGAGAGGCCCTCCTACCCCACTATATATAGGGATCCCAAGGGGGGGTGCGCCAGCCCCTAGGAGATCCAATCTCCAAGGGGGCGGCGGCCAGGGGAGGAGTCCTCCCCCCCCAAGGCACCTAGGAGGTGCCTTCCCCTGCTGGGACTCTTCCTTTAGGGTTTCCCCAGGCGCATGGGCCTCTTGGGGCTGGTGCCCTTGGCCCATGAAGGCCAAGGCGCACCCCCTACAGCCCATGTGGCCCCCCGGGGCAGGTGGCCCCACCCGGTGGGCCCCCGGGACCCTTCCGGTGGTCCCGGTACAATACCGATGACCCCGAAACTTGTCCCGATGGCCGAAACAGGACTTCCTATATACAAATCTTTACCTCCGGACCATTCCGGAACTCCTCGTGACGTCCGGGATCTCATCCGGGACTCCGAACAACATTCGGTAACCACATACAAGCTTCCTTTATAACCCTAGCGTCATTGAACCTTAAGTGTGTAGACCCTACGGGTTCGGGAGACATGCAGACATGACCGAGACGTTCTCCGGTCAATAACCAACAGCGGGATCTGGATACCCATGTTGGCTCCCACATGTTCCACGATGATCTCATCGGATGAACCACGATGTCAAGGACTCAATCGATCCCGTATTCAATTCCCTTTGTCTAGCGGTATTTTACTTGCCCGAGATTCGATCGTCGGTATACCGATACCTTGTTCAATCTCGTTACCGGCAAGTCACTTTACTCGTTCCGTAACACATCATCCCGTGATCAACTCCTTGGTCACATTGCGCATATGATGATGTCCTACCGAGTGGGCCCATAGATACCTCTCCGTTTACACGGAGTGACAAATCCCAGTCTCGATCCGCATAAAACAATAGATACTTTCGGAGATACCTGTAGTGCACCTTTATAGTCACCCAGTTACGTTGTGACGTTTGATACACCCAAAGCACTCCTACGGTATCCAGGAGTTACACGATCTCATGGTCGAAGGAAGAGATACTTGACATTGGCAAAGCTCTAGCAAATGAACTACACGATCTATTGTGCTAGTCTTAGGATTGGGTCTTGTCCATCACATCATTCTCCTAATGATGTGATCCCGTTATCAACGACATCCAATGTCCATAGCCAGGAAACCATGACTATTTGTTGATCACAACGAGCTAGTCAACTAGAGGCTCACTAGGGACATATTGTGGTCTATGTATTCACACGTGTATTACGATTTCCGGATAATACAGTTATAGCATGAATAAAAGACAATTATCATGAACAAGGAAATATAATAATAATACTTTTATTATTGCCTCTAGGGCATATTTCCAACAGTCTCCCACTTGCACTAGAGTCAATAATCTAGTTCACATCGCCATGTGATTAACACTCACAGGTCACATCGCCATGTGACTAATACCCAAGAGTTTACTAGAGTCAGTAGTCTAGTTCACATCACTATGTGATTAACACTCAATGAGTTTTATGTTTGATCATGTTGCTTGTGAGAGAGGTTTTAGTCAACAGGTCTGAACCTTTCAGATCCGTGTGTGCTTTACAAATCTCTATGTCATCTCCTAGATGTAGCTACCACACTCTATTTGGAGCTATTCCAAACAACTGTTCTACTTGGAGCTATTCTAAATTATTGCTCCATTATATGTATCCGGTCTCTCTACTCAGAGCTATCCGGATAGGTGTCAAGCTTGCATCGTCGTAACCTTTACGACGAACTCTTTTACCACCTCCATAATCGAGAAAATTCCGTAGTCCACTAGTTACTAAGGATAACTTTGACCGCTGTCCTGTGAGCCATTCTTGGATCACTCTTGTACCCCTTGACTGACTCATGGCAAGGCACACTTCAGGTGCGGTACACAGCATAGCATACTGTAGAGCCTATGTCTTAAGCATAGGGGACGACCTTCGTTCCTTTCTCTCTATTCTGCCATGGTCGAGCTTTAAGTCTTAACTTCATACCTTACAACTCAGGCAAGAACTCCTTCTTTGACTGATCCATCTTGAACACCTTCAAGATCATGTCAAGGCATGTGCTCATTTGAAAGTACTATTAAGCGTTTTGATCTATCCTTATAGATCTTGATGCTCAATGTTCAAGTAGCTTAATCCAGGTTTTCCATTGAAAACACTTTCCAAATAACCCTACATGCTTTCCAGAAATTCTACGTCATTTCTGATCATCAATATGTCAACAACATATACTCATCAGAAATTCTATAGTGCTCCCACTCACTTCTTTGGAAATACAAGTTTCTCACAAACTTTGTACAAACCCAAAATCTTTGATCATCAAAGCATACATTCCAACTCCGAGATGCTCACTCCAGTCCTTAGAAGGATTGCTGGAGCTTTGCATACTTATTAGCATCTTTCGGGATTGACAAAAAACTTTCTGATTGTATTACATACAACCTTTCCTCACGAAAACTGGTAAGGAAACTCGTTTTGATGTCCACCTGCCAGATTTCATAAATACAGCTAATGCTAACATGAATCCGACGGACTTTAAGCATCGCTACGGATGAGAAAATCTCATCGTAGTCAACTCCTTGAACTTGTGAAAAACTTTTCGCCACAAGTCGAGCTTCATGGACGGTGACATTACCATCCACGTCTGTCTTCTTCTTAAAGATCCATTTATCTTAATGGCTTGCCGATCATCGGGCAAGTCCATCAAAGTCCATGCTTTGTTCTGATATATGGATACTATCTCGGATTTCATGGCTTCTAACCATTTGTCGGAATTTGGGCCCACCATCGCTTCTCCATAGCTCGTAGGTTCATTGTTGTCTAGCAACATGACCTTCAAAGACAGGATTACGTACCACTCTGAAGTAGTACGCATCCTTGTCATCCCACGAGGTTTGGTAGTGACTTGATCCGAAGTTTCATGATCAATATCATAAGCTTCCACTTCAATTGGTGTAGGTGCCACAGGAACAACTTCCTGTGCCCTGCCACACACTAGTTGAAGAGACGGTTCAATAACCTCATCAAGTCTCCACCATCCTCCCACTCAACTCTTTCGAGAGAAACCTTTCCTCGAGAAAGGACCCGATTCTAGAAACAATTCATATTGCTTTCGGATCTGAATTAGGAGGTATACCCAACTGTTTTGGGTGTCCTATGAAGATGCATTTTATCCGCTTTGGGTTCGAGCTTATCAATCCTGAAACTTTTTCACATAAGCGTTGCAGCCCCAAACCTTTAAGAAACGACAACTTAGGTTTCTCCAAACGGTGTCGTCTCAACGGAATTACGTGGTGCCCTATTTATAGTGAATGTGGTTGTCTTTTAATGCCTAACCCATGAACGATAGTGGTAATTCGATAAGAGATATCATGGTACGCACCATAACCAATAGGGTGCAACTATGATGTTCGGACACACCATCACATTATGGTGTTCCAGGCGGTATTAATTGCGAAACAATTTCCACAATGTCTAAATTGTGTGCCAAAACTCGTAAGTCAGATATTCATCTCTATGATCATATCATAGACATTTTATCCTCTTGTCACAATGATCTTTTACTTCACTCTGAAATTATTTGAACCATTCAATAATTCAGACATGTGTTTCATCAAGTAAATATTCTCAACATCTACTCGAATCATCTGTGAAGTAAGAACATAATGATATTCACTGCATGCCTCAGCACTCATTGGACTGCACACATCAAAATGTGTTACTTCCAATAAGTTGCTATCTTGTTCCATCTTACTGAAAACGAGGCTTTTCAGTCATCTTGCCCATGTGGTATGATTTGCATATCTCAAGTGATTCATAATCAAGTGAGTCCAAACGATCCATTTGCATGGAGTTTCTTCATGCATATACACCAATAGACATGGTTCGCATGTCTCACACTTTTCAAAACGAGTGAGTCCAAAGATCCATCAACATGGAGCTTCTTCATGCGTTTTATACCAATATGACTTACGTGGCAGTGCCACAAATAGGTGGTACTATCATTACTATCTTTTGGCATGAACATGTGTATCACTACGATCGAGATTTCAATGAACCATTCATTTTAGGTGCAAGACCATTGAAGGTATTATTCAAATAAATAGAGTAACCATTATTCTCTTTAAATGAATAACCGTATTGCGATAGACATAATCCAATCATGTCTATGCTCAACGCAAACACCAAATTTCGATGGTAGAGGGAGCGTGCGATGCTTGATCATATCAACATTGGAAACACTTCCAACACATATCGTCAGCTCACCTTTAGCTAGTCTCCGTTTATTCCGTAGCTTTTATTTCGAGTTACTAACACTTAGCAACCGAACCGGTATCTAATACCCTGGTGCTACTAGGAGTACTAGTAAAGTACACATTAACACAATGTATATCCAATATACTTCTATCGACCTTGCCAGCCTTCTCATCTACCAAATATCTAGGGTAATGCTGCTCCAGTGGTTGTTCCCCTTATTACAGAAGCACTTAGTCTCGGGTTTGGGTTCAACCTTGGGTTTCTTCACTTGAGCAGCAGCTGAATTGCCGTTTCATGAAGTATCCCTTTGTTCCCTTGCCCTTCTTGAAACTAGTGGTTTCACCAACCATCAACAATCGATGCTCCTTCTTGATTTCTACTTTCGCGGTGTCAAACATCATGAATACCTCAAGGATCATCTTATTTATCCCTGATATGTTATAGTTCATCACGAAACGAAGCTCTAGCAGCTCGGTGGCAATGACTTTGGGGAAACATCACTATCTCATTTGGAAGATCAACTCCCACTCGATTCAAGTGATTGTCGCACTCAGACAATCTGAGCACAAGCTCAACGATTGAGCTTTTCTCCCTTAGTTTGTAGGCTAAGAAAATCGTCGGAGGTCTTATACCTCTTGACATGGGCACGAGCCTGAAATCCCAATTTCAGCCCTCAAAACATCTCATATGTTTCGCGATGTTTCAAAAAACATCTTTGGTGCCTCAATTCTAAACCGTTTAACTGAACTATCACGTAGCTATCAAAACGTGTATGTCAGATGTTCGCGACATCCACAGACAATGTTTGGGGTTCAGCACACTGAGCGGTGCATTAAGGACATAAGCTTTCTACTGATCGCATAATTGCTACTATCAACTTTCAACTATAATTTTCTCTAGGAACATATCTAAACAGTAGAACTATAGCGCGAGCTACGACATAATTTGCAAAAGGTCTTTTGACTATGTTCAGGATAATTAAGTTCATCTTATGAACTCCCACTCAGATAGACATCCCTCTAGTCATCTAAGTGATCACATGATCCGAGTCAACTAGGCCGTGTCCGATCATCACGTGAGACGGACTAGTTAACGTCGGTGAACATCTTCATGTTGATCGTATCTACTATACGACTCATGCTCGACCTTTCGGTCTCCGTGTTCCGAGGCCATGTCTGCACATGCTAGGCTCGTCAAGTTAACCCTAAGTGTTTTCGCTGTGTAAAACTGTCTTACACCCGTTGTATGTGAACGTAAGAATCCATCACACCCGATCATCACGTGGTGCTTAGAAGCGACGAACTGTAGCAACGGTGCACAGTTAGGGGAGAACACTTCTTGAAATTTTGTAAGGGATCATCTTATTTACTACCGTCGTCCTAAGTAAACAAGATGCATAAACATGATAAACATCACATGCAATCAAATAGTGACATGATATGGCCAATATCATTTTGCTCCTTTTGATCTTCATCTTCGGGGCTCCATGATCATCATCGTCACCGGCATGACACCATGATCTCCATCATCATGATCTCCATCATCGTGTCTTCATGAAGTTGTCACGCCAACGACTACTTCTACTTCTATGGCTAACGCGTATAGCAACAAAGTAAAGTAAGTTACATGGCGTTCTTCAATGACACGCAGGTCATACAAAAAATAAAGACAACTCCTATGGCTCCTGCCGGTTGTCATACTCATCGACATGCAAGTCGTGAATCCTATTACAAGAACATGATCAATCTCATACATTACATATCATTCATCACATTCTTCTTGGCCATATCACATCACATAGCATACCCTGCAAAAACAAGTTAGACGTCCTCTAATTGTTGTTGCATGTTTTACGTGGCTGCTATGGGTTTCTAGCAAGAACGTTTCTTACCTACGCAAGACCACAACGTGATATGCCAATTGCTATTTACCCTTCATAAGGACCCTTTTCATCGAATCCGTTCCGACTAAAGTGGGAGAGACTGGCACCCGCTAGCCACCTTATGCACCAAGTGCATGTCAATCGGTGGAACCTGTCTCACGTAAGAGTACGTGTAAGGTCGGTCCGGGCCGCTTCATCCCACAATACCGTCGAAACAAGATTGGACTAGTAACGATAAGCATATTGAACAACATCAACGCCCATAACTACTTTGTGATCTACTCGTGCAAAGAATCTACGCAATAGACCTAGCTCATGATGCCACTGTTGGGGAACGTAGCAGAAATTCAAAAATTTTCCTACGTAACACCAAGATCTATCTATGGAGAGACCAGCAACGAGTAGAAAGGGAGTGCATCTACATACCCTTGTAGATCGCTAAGCGGAAGCGTTCAAGTGAACGGGGTTGATGGAGTCGTACTCGTCGTGATTCAGATCACCGATGATCCTAGTGCCGAACGGAAGGCACCTCCGCGTTCAACACACGTACAGCCCGGTGACGTCTCCCACGCCTTGATCCAACAAGGAGAGAGGGAGAGGTTGAGGAAGACTCCATCCAACAGCAGCACAACGGCGTGGTGGTGATGGAGGAGCGTGGTAATTCCGCAGGGCTTCGCCAAGCACCATGGGAGAAGAGGAGGAGAACTTGGGAGAGAGGGAGGGGCTGCACCAAAGGCATAAGGTGTCTTTGAGAGGCCCTCCTACCCCACTATATATAGGGATCCCAAGGGGGGGGTGCGCCAGCCCCTAGGAGATCCAATCTCCAAGGGGGCGGCGGCCAGGGGAGGAGTCCTCCCCCCCCCCCAAGGCACCTAGGAGGTGCCTTCCCCTGCTGGGACTCTTCCTTTAGGGTTTCCCAGGCGCATGGGCCTCTTGGGGCTGGTGCCCTTGGCCCATGAAGGCCAAGGCGCACCCCCTACAGCCCATGTGGCCCCCCGGGGCAGGTGGCCCCACCCGGTGGGCCCCCGGGACCCTTCCGGTGGTCCCGGTACAATACCGATGACCCCGAAACTTGTCCCGATGGCCGAAACAGGACTTCCTATATATAAATCTTTACCTCCGGACCATTCCGGAACTCCTCGTGACGTCCGGGATCTCATCCGGGACTCCGAACAACATTCGGTAACCACATACAAGCTTCCTTTATAACCCTAGCGTCATTGAACCTTAAGTGTGTAGACCCTACGGGTTCGGGAGACATGCAGACATGACCGAGACGTTCTCCGGTCAATAACCAACAGCGGGAGCTAGATACCCATGTTGGCTCCCACATGTTCCACGATGATCTCATCGGATGAACCACGATGTCAAGGACTCAATCGATCCCGTATTCAATTCCCTTTGTCTAGCGGTATTTTACTTGCCCGAGATTCGATCGTCGGTATACCGATACCTTGTTCAATCTCGTTACCGGCAAGTCACTTTACTCGTTCCGTAACACATCATCCCGTGATCAACTCCTTGGTCACATTGCGCATATGATGATGTCCTACCGAGTGGGCCCAGAGATACCTCTCCGTTTACACGGAGTGACAAATCCCAGTCTCGATCCGCATAAAACAATAGATACTTTCGGAGATACCTGTAGTGCACCTTTATAGTCACCCAGTTACGTTGTGACGTTTGATACACCCAAAGCACTCCTACGGTATCCAGGAGTTACACGATCTCATGGTCGAAGGAAGAGATACTTGACATTGGCAAAGCTGTAGCAAATGAACTACACGATCTATTGTGCTAGTCTTAGGATTGGGTCTTGTCCATCACATCATTCTCCTAATGATGTGATCCCGTTATCAACGACATCCAATGTCCATAGCCAGGAAACCATGACTATCTGTTGATCACAACGAGCTAGTCAACTAGAGGCTCACTAGGGACATATTGTGGTCTATGTATTCACACGTGTATTACGATTTCCGGATAATACAGTTATAGCATGAATAAAAGACAATTATCATGAACAAGGAAATATAATAATAATACTTTTATTATTGCCTCTAGGGCATATTTCCAACATTAAGTTGATAAACAAGGTTTACATACATTTAAACGATAAGTTCATGTGTATTGTATGATATCTCGAGTATCTCAAACTCTTTTGTATGAAGTGAAGAGAAGTGTTTTGGGGAAATAAACATGAAAATTACAAAAAAAAACTCACCACAGCTTCATTTTAGAGTGACTAAGAAGGATCCAGGCTTAGTTTTTCATTTTGATGTTTTACACTTATTTAAATCTTGGTCAAAGTTAAGTTTGACCAGAATTCAAATGAGCATAATAAATTAAATAAAAATAAAAAAAATAAAAAATAAAGAACATGCGCACATAGTCTTCTTATGTCATATACTAACGATTTAAGTTGATAAACAAGGTTTACATACATTTAAACGATAAGTTCATGTGTATTGTATGATATCTCGAGTATCTCAAACTCTTTTGTATGAAGTGAAGAGAAGTGTTTTGGGGAAATAAACATGAAAATTTCAAAAAACTCACCACAGCTTCATTTTAGAGTGACTAAGAAGGATCCAGGCTTAGTTTTTCATTTTGATGTTTTACACTTATTTAAATCTTGGTCAAAGTTAAGTTTGACCAGAATTCAAATGAGGAAAACAAATTTAAAAAAAATCAAAAAATGGAAAAACCAGCGCACATAGTCCGTATATATAGAATATATAGAATATATGTCTAGGAAAGTTATTTGGCTGATTTAGACAAGGTCAAAAAAAACCTTGCTTAGAGATGAGGCCGTTTACCCTACCTTTGGACCCTCATTTTAGCACATTTTTCATGAAAATTTCAAAAACCTCACCACAGCTTCATTTTGGATTGACTAAGAAGGATCCAGGCTTAGTTCTTCATTTTGATGTTTTAGACTTGTTTAAATCTTGGTCAAAGTTAGGTTTGACCAGAATTCAAATGAGCAAAACAAAATTCAAAAAAAATCAAAAAAAGGAAAAACCATGTGCTCATTCAAACATCATCCAACAGATTTAAACATCATGTCAAACATAGTTCTAACATCATCCAACAGAAATACAACATTATTCATAATGTTTCATAATTATTCACATATAGCGTTCGGGCTTCTGTCTGTTCCTTGAGCTTCTTGCCATCACTTTGCTCCTCGTGCACCTTGTGCTCATTGCTTCTTCTCTTCTCCTCTTGGTTGTCGGTACCTTGTGCGTCTTCTTCAAACCTATCATAGAGCTGTGCAAAACATAAAGGGTAATGAGATCATGTCAAGTGACCCATAAATGTAAAGTAGTATTTGACCCTTGCAAGATTTACATACCTAGCAGAACTCACAACAACAAAAGGTTGGTCACCATTTAGAGCCTCACTTGGATCATCATTTGGAGCCTCACTTGGATCACCAAGATCATCATTTGGAGCCTCACTTGGATCACCATGATCATCATTTGGAGCCTCACTTGGATCACCATGATCACTATTTGGAGCCTCACTTGGATCACCATGATCACTATTTGGAGCCTTACTTGGATCATCGTCAAAATCATGCGGCTGTTGACCATCATCATTTCGAACCTCGTCAAAATCCTCATCTGATGCAACCGACTGTTGTCCATCATTTTCATCGAAGCCTTCATCAAAACTCTCTTCGAACGTTGGATCTATTGTGTTATCACAGTACTTACCGAAATGACCAGACCCACCACATCTTGTGCACTTATGCTTCCTCGCTCCAAGTCCAACTCCTTCGCTGCGGGGTCTGATTCGACTCTTCCTTGGTCTACCTATTGCTCTCTTCGGAACTGGAGCGCAAAGCTTGAATCCAGGGTCCACCATGTCTCATTGTTGTTTTCCCTCCATAGCAGGCAAGGCATAAGCATATGTGGCTTTGAACCTTGCAACAGAGTAGTAATCATGCACATACTGCTGAATGTTCCCTGCTGGACCAGGGAGAGAAGTGATGAAAAACAAGGCATGAATGCATGGCAACCCAGTTATCTGCCATTGCCTACAACTGCAAGTTCTAGCTTCTAAATCCACTGGATATCTCCATTCCCTCTTCTCTTTATCCAAATATGATATCTCTGCTGTGGTACCCGAGCAAAGAGTCATGTTCATTTCCAAGCATGCTGTTTTCTGCATCAGTTCATTCATCACAGCGGGGATGATAATGTGGCCCATGAATTTTGCCTCGGCTATTCCTGCACGATAATGAAATTTCTGCATGTATTCTATCCTTATCCTGTCCAGCAAATCCACCACGTAATGACCCTTTAGTTTCCAGATCGTTGAGTTGAAAGACTCTGCTAGATTATTGTGCACATAGTCAACTTTGCTCAGTTCACTGAATTGGCTTCTGGCCCATAACTTGAAGTGGTGTGTTTCCAAGTATTCTTTCACTTTGGGATTCATGTATAACTGCCTCAAGTGGTAGTTGTGCTTCTTCACACTGCAAGTCAAATATGCTGGCCATAAATTGTCGGTATACACCTTTCCTTTGAATTTCTTCATGAAATTTGCAGCAAGGTGACACATGCATTCCCTATGCTCTACTCCAGGGAACACATTGTCCACGACCACTTCTAAACCTTTGCAGGCATCTGTATGAATGACCAACCCATTGGGATGTGCAATAGCCCGGCGCAGATTATGCAAAAACCAAGTCCAGCTCTCCTCAGACTCTGTCTCCAGCACACCGTAGGCAACTGGAAATACAAAACTGTGTGCATCAACTGCACAAGCAGCTACTAACTGTCCTTTAAACCTCCCTATGAGAAAAGTGGCATCAATAGCCAAATAAGGCTTGCAACCTGCCAAAAAAACCCGGCGACAAGCCTCAAAGCAGACAAAAATCCTCCTGAAGCATTCCTTGGTCTCTGTCACTCCCCTGAATGTGTACTCCACGGTGTGGTGATCAATATCTACAATACTACCTGGGCTTGTCCTCTCCACTTCACCTTTGAATGAATACAACAATTGAAAACTTTCCTGCCAGTTACCATAAATAGAATTCATAGCATGTTGTTTACCATTGAACAACCTCATGTATGGTAAATCTAGCTTGAATTTATCTTTGATGTTCTTCTGCAATTCCTTTGGACCCACTGCTGGTTTTCTTTAACCCACTTCTTTACTTCTTCTGCCACCCATCTTGACTTGGCTCTACTGATTGTATCCTTCCTAAGGGTTGATTCCTGGCATGTGCACTTAAAAGGGTTCACTTTGACCTGAACATTAGTGCTATTTCACATTTTAGATGCGAGCAGCCTCCATGGACAACCCTTAGTCGAACAGTGCACTCTGTAACGTACTTGATCGCTCTTGTCAACTTTGAAAGTACATTCTACCTTGATGCAGTATGTCACAAGTGCATTTCTACACTCATTCATGGATGCAAAAACTGTACCTTCTTCCAAATTAGGGTTCAAAGGGTCCCATTCAACAGCTGCAAGGTCTTCGTCCTCACCCACCGCGTCATCATCCACACGGACTGCATTGTGAGCCTCATCTTGGTTATCAGCCCGAGGTGCCCATCGTAAATTCCGAATAACATCAGAATATAGCTTCTCTTCATCAACCCCAGAATTGTAGTCATCATGCTCCACTTCAAGGGGGACCCTAATGCTGTTGCCCACACTTGTCGAGCCACCAAGTTGCCGTGCACCAACTGAACTGTTCTGGCTAGATATGCCATTACGACGACTTGGTTCTCCCCGAGATGTTGCACCCGTCATCCTAGGTCCAAATGCCTGCTCAAGCACATCAACTTGCAGCCTCACATGGAAATTATCTTTCTCTTTATGCCTAACAAACATGGTAGCTAGCTCTTCATCATTACTAACTGTCACCCATTTTTTTCCCATCATAGTACTTGTATACCACTTCATCAAGCAAACCCCAAGGATATTGGCTACAAATTATCTCCCCAAATTGTCTGAAACTCCAATTACTAGCCATTGGCAACCGATAATCAAAACCTCCTTGGTATTTCTTCTGATCCTTTGCATCGAACGTGTACCGTCCCTTCTAATGTGCATCAAGAAAGCAAACCGCAACTCCATCCTAACCGGCGAAAAACAGAGACGCAATCAACACACTAATTGGGCAAACCTACTCGAATCGAGTGTTCAAATGCACAACTAAGCTCAATCTAAACAGGAGGCGAGACTTACCCCTCGGGAACCCAGTCGTGGACGCGGCGGATCTCCGGCCCGATGCCTGCCTCGCCAAATACTCCGGGGTCGCCGCTGCTCTCCATTTCGCCCTAGGGTTCTTCCTCCTAGTTCAAATAGCTCCAGCAGCCCCCCACCTTTGAGCGCTCCGGTCGGGCGCATAAAAGGAGGCCGCGCCGCGGGTCGAGCAGGTGGCGGGCGCCCCACCCGTGGCGTCGCAGGAAGGTGGCGGGCATCGCAGGCAGCCGTGGAGCGTAGGCGCAGAAAGGTAGCGGTGGAGTAGGCGTGCAGCTGGTGGCGGGGCAGGTCCTGGCCGCGGCGCAAGTGCCGATGGCGGCGCAGGTCAGCCGGCCGGTGGGGAAGCGGATGGGCAGAGTGAGCTATGAATGATTTGGGGATTTAGTTGCACGGGCCTACATGTCAGCTCCGGACCCACGTCCACGCGGTCCCACGTGTAAGCTCCGGACCCACAACTTAACGCTGGGGACGGAATGGACTCAAATATGGCCGTTTGGCCTCTTCATAGTAGTTGTGCATGGACTAGGGGCAAAACTGAGCACAATTTGCATCTGAGGGCAAAACTGAGCACACAGACACCACTGAGGGAAAAAGGATAATTAACCCTTTTTTAAAATATTAATGAGCATATGAACATACATATCAATAAAAAATAGACCTTTTTCTTGGTAACAAAAAAAATGCAAAAACAAGCATTATACAACATATACAGAGCATTATACAGTGAACATACATACATACATACATACAGTGAGCATATACAGAGCATTATACGGCGACGGCGACGATGGTTGGCGGTGGCGCGCGCTTACGGATGACGTGCAGGGACGGCAATGAGAAGGAAAGGGGAGGAGGCAGGGGCTCACATCGCGGGGAGGGGTCGAGGTCGCCGGCCGGAATCGGTACAGCGGCGGACGAACGGCCTCGGGGATGAACGGGTCGCGGGAGCCGGCGTGGTGCTTCCCCGCAGCGACGGCGACGGCGACGACGGGCGCTGGCGACGATGACAGTGTCGGCGGGCGGCTTCGGGGCAGCCTGGCGGCGACGGGGCAGGGGCGACGATGGGGGCGCGCGGACGGCGTCGGGGCGGCGGGCGGCATCGGGGCAGCGGACGGCGTCGATCTGGGCAGCCTGGCGGCGTCGATGAGCTCGGCGTCGTCAGGCTGGCCGGGGGCAACTAGCGATGAGTTCTTCAAATTTTCCTAAGTGCTACTTATATTCCCAGGCCTTTGGTCCCGGTTCATGGCACCAATCGGGACCAATGCCCCCTTTAGTCCCGGTTGGTGCCACCAACCGGGACCAAAGGCCAGTTTTCGGCAGCCCAAAGGGCGGGAAGCGGCGGCCTTTGGTCCCAGTTGGTGGCACCAACCAGGACTAAAGGATGGCATTGGTCCCGGTTGGTGCCACGAACCGGGACCAATGCCCCCTTTACTCCCGGTTGGTGCCACCAACCGGGACCAAAGGCCTTGCGCTGCCCGCGGCCAAAAGTTTAGTCCCACCTCGCTAGTTGAGAGGGGCTCGGAGTGGTTTATAAGCCCCACTGCGGCTACCCTCTCGAGCTCCTCTCAAATGCAGCCTTACGGGTCTAATCTCACACTATGCTGCTTGTGGGCCTATTGGGCCTTTTGCCGGCCTGAATCTTGGCCCAGGTTGGGTTTGCAGTCGTATTCAGGCCGTGGTGGCCCAATAGGTGGCAGTTTTTTTTATTTTTTTCCAGTTTTTTTGTTTTGTTTTTTGCATTATTTTTTTTTTGTTTTTTGCTTTATTTTTTAAATTCTTTTTTGCTTTTAGGTCAGCAAAATTATAAACTTTCTGTTAGTGCCATTACTTTTCAAATTTGAATAGTTAAAATGTGAATTCTTTAAATTTGTGTGAATCACAAGTTTGTGATTAACTTTACTATAAAAATAGTTTTTTTTTTCAGTTTTTTGTTTTGTTTTTTGCATTATTTATTTTTTTCTTTTTTAATTCTTTTTGCTTT
>NC_041393.1:727240725-727253678 GCF_002162155.2 Triticum dicoccoides | reverse complement strand
AGAGAAATTATTTTGTTTTTTGTTTTCTTTGTTGCTTTATTTATTTTATTTTGTTTCTACTTACAACAAAATACTTATTGTTGCTATTTTTATTTATTTTATTAAAGTTTATTTATAATTATTTTTCTTTTAAGTCACAAAAATTATAAACTTTCTATTAGTGCCATTAGTTTTCAAATTTAAATAGTTAAAATTTGAATTCTTTGAAATTTGTGTGAATCACAAGTTTGTGATTAACTTTACTAAAAAAATGAACATAGATGCGCCTATAGAGAAAATTCAACCTAAATTCATAATAAATTTCTATGAATTTCAGAGAAATTCACTATGAATTTAGGTCAAATTCCCTGTATAGGGGCATCTATTTTCACTTTGAGAGGAGCTCAACAAGGCAGAGAGGGACGGGCTTATAAACCGGTGTGAGCGCCCTTCGGTTGGCGAGGTGGGACTAAACTCTGAGCGCAACGAGGACCAACCCTTTAGTCCCGGTTTGTGGCACAAACCGGGACTAATGGTCATGGGCCAGGGGCGAGGCGCATTGGTCCCGGTTCATGCGTGGAACCGGGACCAAAAGGTCCAGACGAACTGGGACCAATGGCCCACGTGGTTGCCCTCTTGAGAGTGTTCTTGGTGAGAACATAGTTGACATGGAGCAAACCGGGATTAATGGTATTACAAGGGCCGAACCATAAGACATTAAAGCATTTCAAATGAACTCTGAAAAAGTTGAAAGTTGGCATGGTATCATAATTTCACCCACATAGCATGTGCATGTACAAAACGGACAATGGTATCATACTCGTCTGTTACAAAGTTGGCATGGTATCATCATAATAGTTGCGGGAGAAAGTCTTCACTTTTTCTTCACTTGTGTCATTTGCTTATTGCGCCGTAACCATGTATAATCTTCATCGTTTATCAGGATGCTTGGGTCAGCCTTGACTTTGAAGGGAGGAATTTCATGAAACTTTTCATAATCTTCAGACATGTCTGTCTTGTCCTCCACTCCCACGATGTCCCTTTTTCCTGAAAGAACTATGTGGCGCTTTGGCTCATCATATGATGTATTCGCTTCCTTATCTTTTCTTTTTCTCGGTCTAGTAGACATGTCCTTCACATAGATAACATGTGCCACATCATTGGCTAGGACGAACGGTTCGTCCGTGTACCCAAGATTTTTCAGATCCACTGTTGTCATTCCGTACTGTGGGTCTACCCGTACCCCGCCTCCTGATAGATTGACCCATTTGCACTTAAACAAAGGGACCTTAAAATCATGTTCGTAGTCAAGTTCCCATATGTCCACTATGTAACCATAATATGTGTCCTTTCCCCTCTCGGTTGTTGCATCAAAGCGGACACCGCTGTTTTGGTTAGTGCTCTTTTGATTTTGGTCAATCATGTAAAATGTATTCCCATTTATCTCGTATCCTTTGTAAATCAATACAGTCGAAGATGGTCCCCTGGACAACAAGTACAACTCATCACAAACAGTGTTGTCACCTCTGAGACATGTTTCCAACCAACTGCTGAAACTCCTGATGTGTTCACATGTAATCCAGTCATCGCACTGCTCCGGGTGTTTGGAGCGCAGACTGTTCTTGTGTTCATCGACATACGGGGTCACCAAGGTAGAGTTCTGTAGAACTGTGCAGTGTGCTTGAGGCCAAGAATATCCGTCCCTGCATATTATTGAGTCCCTTCCAAGCGTGCCTTTTCCAGTCAGTCTCCCCTCATACCGCGATTTAGGAAGACCTGTCTTCTTAAGGCCAGGAATGAAGTCAACACAAAACCCGATGACATCCTCTGTTTGATGGCCCATGGAGATGCTTCCTTCTGGCCTAGCGCGGTTACAGACATATTTCTTTAGGACTCTCATGAACCTCTCAAAGGGGAACATATTGTGTAGAAATATGGGCCCCAGAATGACAATCTCGTCGACTAGATGAACTAGGACGTGCATCATGATATTGAAGAAGGATGGTGGGAACACCAGCTTGAAACTGACAAGACATTGTGCCACATCACTCCTTAGCCTTGGTACGATTTCTGGATCGATCACCTTCTGAGAGATTGCATTGAGGAATGCACATAGCTTCACAATGGCTAATCGGATGTTTTTCGGTAGAAGCCCCCTCAATGTAACTGGAAGCAGTTGCGTCATAATCACGTGGCAGTCATGAGACTTTAGGTTCTAGAATTTTTTCTCTAGCATATTTATTATTCCCTTTATATTCGACGAGAAGCCAGTCGGGACCTTCATACTGAGAAGGCATTCAAAGAAGATTTCTTTCTCTTCTTTCGTAAGAGCGTAGCTGGAAGGACCTTCATACTGCTTCGGAGGCATGCCCTCTTTTTCATGCAAACGTTGCAGGTCCTCCCGTGCCTCAGGTGTATCTTTTGTCTTTCCATACACGCCCAAGAAGCCTAGCAGGTTCACGCAAAGGTTCTTCGTCACGTGCATCACGTCGATTGAAGAGTGAACCTCTAGGTCTTTTCAGTAAGGTAGGTCCCAAAATATAGGTTTCTTCTTCCACATGGGTGCGTGTCCCTCAGCGTCATTCGGAACAGCTAGTGCGCCGGGACCCTTTCCAAAGATTACGTGTAAATCATTGACCATAGCAAGTACGTGATCACCGGTACGCATGGCGGGCTTCTTCCGGTGATCTGCCTCGCCTTTGAAATGCTTGCCTTTCTTTCGACATTGATGGTTGGTCGGAAAAAATCGACGACGGCCCAGGTACACATTCTTTCTGTAGCTTCCCAGGTATATACTATCGGTGTCAAGTAAACAGTGCGTGCATGCGTGGTATCCCTTGTTTGTCTGTCCTGAAAGGTTACGAGAGCGGGCCAATCGTTGATGGTCACGAACAGGAACGCCTTTAGGTCAAATTCCTCCTGTTTGTGCTCATCCCACGTACGTACACCGTTTCCATTCCACAGCTGTAAAAGTTCTTCAACTAATGGCCTTAGGTACACATCAATGTCGTTGTCGGGTTGCTTAGGGCCTTGGATGAGAACTGGCATCATAATGAACTTCCGCTTCATGCACATCCAAGGAGGAAGGTTATACATACATAGAGTCACGGGCCAGGTGCTATGATTGCTGCTCTGCTCCCCGAAAGGATTAACGCCATCCGCGCTTAAAGCAAACCATACGTTCCTTGGGTCACTTGCAAACTCATCCCAGTACTTTCTCTCGATTTTTCTCCACTGCGACCCGTCAGCGGGTGCTCTCAACTTCCCGTCTTTCTTACGGTCCTCACTGTGTCATCGCATCAACTTGGCATGCTCTCCGTTTCTGAACAGACGTTTCAACCATGGTATTATAGGAGCATACCACATCACCTTCGCAGGAACCCTCTTCCTGGGGGGCTCGCCGTCAACATCACCAGGGTCATCTCGTCTGATCTTATACTGTAATGCACCGCATACCGGGCATGCATTCAGATCCTTGTACGCACCGCGGTAGAGGATGCAGTCATTAGGGCATGCATGTATCTTCTGCACCTCCAATCCTAGAGGGCATACGACCTTCTTTGCTGCGTATGTACTGTTGGGCAATTCGTTATCCTTTGGAAGCTTCTTCTTCAATATTTTCAGTAGCTTCTCAAATCCTTTGTCAGGCACAGCATTCTCTGCCTTCCACTGCAGCAATTCTAGTACGGTACCGAGCTTTGTGTTGCCATCTTCGTAATTGGGGTACAACCCTTTTTTGTGATCCTCTAACATGCGATCAAACTTTAGCTTCTCCTTTTGACTTTCGCATTGCGTCCTTGCATCGACAATGACCCGTCGGAGATCATCATCATTGGGCACATCGTCTGGTTCCTCTTGATCTTCAGCAGCTTCGCCCGTTGCAGCATCATCATGCACATTGTCTGGTTCCTCTTGATGTTCAGTAGCATCACCGTATTCAGGGGGCACATAGTTGTCATCGTACTCTTCTTCTTCGCCGTCTTCCATCATAACCCCTATTTCTCCGTGCCTCGTCCAAACATTATAGTGTGGCATGAAACCCTTGTAAAGCAGGTGGGTGTGAAGGATTTTCCGGTCAGAGTAAGACTTCGTATTCCCACATATAGGGCATGGACAACACATAAAGCCATTCTGCTTGTTTGCCTCAGCTACTTCGAGAAAATCATGCACGCCCTTAATATACTCGAAGGTTTGTCTGTCACCGTACATCCATTACCGGTTCATCTGCGTGCATTATATATAATTAAGTGTGTCAAAAATCATTACAGAACATCATGAATAGATAATTAAGTGACCAAATTAATAGAAGTTCATCATCACATTAAAACCAAAGTACATACATAGTTCTCATCTAACAAAATAAAGCTCTGCAGAGCATCTAAATTAATTAAACCATACATTGAAACTATGTAAAACATTTCAATGCGAAAACAAATACGATCATAATCGCAACCAAGGTAACAACTGATCCAACGGCATAATGATACCAAGCCTCGGTATGAAGGGCATATTTTCTAATCTTTCTAATCTTCAAGCGCATTGCATGCATCTTGATCTTGTGATCATTGACGACATCCGCAACATGCAACTCCAATATCATCTTCTCCTCCTCAATTTTTCTTATTTTTCCTTCAAAAAATTGTTTTCTTCTTCAACTAAATTTAACCTCTCGACAATAGGGTCGGTTGGAATTTCGGGTTCAACAACCTCCTAGATAAATAAAATCTATGTCACGTTGGTCGACATAATTGTCATAAACAATAAATGAACCAATAGTTATGAAAAGATAATATATACCACATCCGAATCATAGACAGGACGAGGGCCGACGGGGGCGGATACCAAAACCATCGCACTATATAAGATGCAATAATAAAAGTAAGAAAATAATACAAGTATCTATCTAAACATACAAGTAAGAATATTTTTCCTTTCAGAAAGAAGATAAGAACAAGAGGCTCACCACGGTCGTGCCGGCGATGAGATCGGCGCGAGTAATCGACGACGGTGAAAACGGGGACGGGGCGTGACGGACCGCTAAATCTAGACCAATATTAAGGAAAATGGAGCTTGGAGGTCGAGCTTGGAGAGGAGAAAGCTTAAGTAGTGTGGCTCGGGCATTCCATAGAACACCTTGTGTGCATAGGAGGTGAGCTAGAGCACCACCAAGCCCTCTCCCCCTCGGTGGCCAGAAAAAACAGAGCAGTGTGCTTTGCTCTTACACGAGGGGGTATGTATAGGCACCTCATTGGTCCCGGTTGGTATCATGAACCGTGACTAAAGGGCAGCCTTTGGTCCCGGTTCAAGCCACCAACCGGGACCAATGGTGGTGGGCCAGGAGCGAGGCCCATTGGTCCCGGTTCGTCCCACCAACCGGGACCAAAAGGTCCAGACGAACCGGGACCAATGGCCCACGTGGCCCGGCCGGCCCCCGGGGCTCACGAACTGGGTCCAATGCCCCCATGGGTCCCGGTTCTGGACTGAACCAGGACTAATGGGCTGATCCGGCCTGGACCTTTGCCCCCTTTTCTACTAGCGAGTGATTGTAATGCGTGAGTTATTGAGGAAGATACAAAGGACTAACAAGTTCCAACATATTTATTGAATGTACTTCATGAAACAACGGCATCCATGATAATAACAATGCAAAATTCGAAGGTAAGCAAAATAACAACGAATTGAGATAGTACACTGGCCTTCTATGCAACAAATTTGTACTTGGTTGTTTCACCTAACTGCAAAATAAAAGAGAGAGGAACAACTCACACAACTTAAGACATTGACTAACGTTCATGCTTTGCACTCAAAAATACATGCAAGCAATAGTGCAGACATTGGCAAACATGGGTACCAAAATCATTAGAATGAAGGACATCACGAGAGGCCAATTGCGAAATAGCAAACCGAGGACCGGATGAGTAGAGAAGGCACGGGATAAGGATAGTACAAAAAAAACCATCATATGTTCTATCAAGGTCACGGAATGGAGCGGCGGTCGGCTTGGATGGCGCGTATTGCCCCGACAAGGAACAACTGCTCCACCACAAGCGTCGTGGTCGTGGCAACGAGTAGGTTGCCCGAGACGACGTTGTGTATTCTCAAAGGTTTCACACTCATAGTAAAAGTTGTGCAACAAAGATAAAAAAAATCAATCGACGCCTTATATTTTGGGGAGGAGGAAGTACATTACATAGATGTCCTTGACCATGCATGATGCACAACCGCACACTGCATGGACACGTAGCTGAAGGTAACAAATGCATCGATATGAGGCAAAGCATGCACTATTTTCGGAGAACATTTAAAAATTCGAAGAAGATCTTTGTCAGCAAATATAATTTGGACGAGATGAACTAAACAAGGGGGAAACTAAACAAGGTCAACTTGATATTTTTGAACCAACAGTCAAATCCCTCTCCACCATCTCTGCAAAATAAAAATCCCTCTACACCATCTGATCAGAATCCAAAGGCCTAGCCGCCTTCCTTTTTCTCCAGCCTTCTTCTCCCCATACAGTAAACTTATAAAGTCAAAATCAATTTTTTAAGGAAAAATGAATTAGTGACATTTATATATTACCATTAAAGAAGAAAAAGAAATAATTTTTTTAAAACAAATTATGACAAAAACTTGCACTCAGTTTTCTACATAAATTGAATTTTCTATAAATGCAAGAACAAATATATAATAAATAATTTTTGGATTCTAGCATAATCTACACACATATCACATAGTACTCCCTCCGTCCCAAAATAAGTGTCGCTGATTTAATACAAAGGAGGGAGTATTTTTTTTGCTCAGGATATTGCAGTACTTATGTGTATAGCACACATACTACACAAAAGAAACAAACGGCTCAATAAAAAGAAAATAAAACAAAAACAAACACACATAAAAAGAAAAAATGGCTTAAATGAATTTTTTTAGAGTGTCAATTTTTTTTTTGAGAAATAGAGACCGCCAAAAGTCAAATACTAGCAAACGCGAGACACACACAACCACCGCCGCTCCTAAAAAAGGTAGGGTTCCTTCGTCTCTCGTTGATGGCGGCGCCTGTCATCCTCTTCTCTGGTGGCCCTAGGGTCATGGGGCGCGGTGGATCCTGGCCCTTGCCGGCGGGAGGGACCTGTTTTTAGATGTTTCTATTAGTTTTCTAGGGTTTGTGTCCTACTCGGGAAAACTAGACGACGATGGCTTTCTGAAGATGGAATAAGATTCTACCCGCCCCAGCCCCTGTTCTGGTGATGTGTCCAGCATCGTCGGAGGGTGTGTTGAGGTGTGTCAGCGACGGATCTCACAAAATTCGTTTGATGGTGGCTTTGGTAAATCTACTCGGATCTGGTCTTCGTCTGTTTACGTTCGTGTGTCTTTCGATCTACACATCTCTTCATCGGTGGCAGTCGCTATTCTGGTACGCTGGTCCTACGAGGCATTAGCAAGACAACTTCCGGACGGTCTACTACAACAAGTTTTGCTCAGCTCCGGCAAGGGAGGGGCGATGCCAACGGCGCACCTTTAGCTCACTTTAGTGCTTGTAGCCGGCCCTAGGTGGTCTATGGATTTGGATATTATTTTTATTATTTTCTGATATTTGTTATATTACCATGATTAAAGATGGATACATCAGAAGTTTTTCTCGGAAAAGAATACTAGCAAAAGCGACCAAATAAACTTTTCTTTTGGCGAATGGGCAGTAATTTTTTTTTGAGGGACAGGGTCACGGCCCTTTATCTCTAGGCGTAGCAACCAGCCACACGGCCCTACAACGATGTCCCAAGCCCCTTATAGGCCCATATATAGCCTGTTAGCAGAAGCCCATTCCACCGTGATCCCTAACCTAGTGCCCCCACCACCGTCCGATCCAGATCCAACCGTCCAAACCCCCACACCACGACGGAAACCCTAGCGCCGCCAAGCTATATAATCTCCTTCCCACCCCCGCCGCCCGCTTTCTCCCTCCCACAGCCCACAACCCCCTCCCCCAAACCCACCACCGGCGGCGGCGCGGCGCAGCTCGAGGAAGGAGGCGAAGATGGTGAAGTTCCTGAAGCCCGGCAAGGCGGTGATCCTGCTGCAGGGCAGGTACGCCGGGAAGAAGGCGGTGATCGTGCGCGTGTTCGAGGAGGGCACCCGCGACCGCCCCTACGGGCACTGCCTCGTCGCCGGCCTGGCCAAGTACCCGAAGAAGGTGATCCGCAAGGACTCGGCCAAGAAGACGGCCAAGAAGTCCCGCGTCAAGGTGTTCCTCAAGCTCGTCAACTTCACCCACCTCATGCCCACCCGCTACACCCTCGACGTCGACCTCAAGGAGGTGGCCTCCGGCGCGCCCGACTCCCTCACCTCCAAGGACAAGAAGGTGGGCGCCGCCAAGGCCGCCAAGGCCAAGCTCGAGGAGAGGTTCAAGACCGGCAAGAACAGGTGGTTCTTCACCAAGCTCCGCTTCTAGGCCTGCAGGCCGACCGCGCAGGGCGTTTCTCTGCCGTTACTACCTGAACCCGTTTACATTTTTAGCTGCTTGCTCTTGGTATCCGTCCCTGTTTTGGTAATTGCCCATGAAGACTCTGTGTTTAGCGTGGATCTTATGAGATATGATGGTGTTTCATGTGTTGAATCATGTGAAGAATAGATCTTTGTTGGAATTTTGTTCCGCGTTATTACTTCGTGAGATATGCTGTCTGTTGTGTCTTAATATTATTGTTTTGTAATGATTTTGGTATAATCTATCTTGCTCTTGTGGTGTTCTGGTTCTTGCTTGTGCATTCTGCTAGGCCTCGTTTGTTAGTGATCAGTAGTGTAGACATTCTATGACTATCTTGCTTGTCTGTTTTTTACAGTAATGATTGTAGCTTATTCATGCTGGCCGTTTCACTGCACTATAACTGGCACTGTTTTACATTCTAGTTTGTGCTCTAGGATGCTATTCATTGCCTGTGGAGTAGTCTTGTATTTAGTTCCCTGTGTACTTGTACTTCCTATATAGCTTTGTTGGCTTACAAATTACAATGCTAATGCATCAGTGGTATCTTCTGGTTATTGCTTTGATACAATGCTTACCATTGAAGTACACATACCGACATATTTACATGGTAGACCAAATATATGGGACACTGAGGTCCAAATAAACACATTATATGGCTAATTGTTGAAAAAAATAGGCCAAAGCTTGTGAACTCTCTTGTTTCTTATATAGTGAATGAAGCAGGATATCACTTATAAGTGCTGTGCTCTTGCCAACTTTATTAGAATGTAGTGTAGCATCACATCCTCGCAACTTTATCTGTATCCAGTTTAGCACCACATCAGCTGTGCTTTGTTTATGTCACTGGTCTTAGTACAACATTAGGTCATGTGTTGTCTTTGATGGGTCTCTTGTATGCCTCTTTTTTATATTTTGGCATATTGTCACCCGGTGAACATGTGTTGTTTTTATCAATCCTAACTAGATATCTTAGCTTTAGCCCTTTATGCTATGGCTCTGATTACCAAGTTGGGTAGAAAATTATAACACATATATTTCATTGTATGGTGGTATGTTTGAATATAGAGCACGAGGAACATCAGAGTCCAATCGATTGCTCCGCATTGCTAATTTTGTACAAACATTTATGGATTGCTTAGGTAAATGAACATGACTGGTCTAGGATTCATTTGTGTGTCATGTAGGAGTTTGTTTGTTGTAGCACATCAGTTGTGCTGTGGTTAGTTTGTACAGGATTAGTAATGTGTTGTCTTTGATTTGGTCTCTTTTGCACTTGTGTACGTGTGAAGATGTACGTGTCGTCTTTTATCAATTCTAACATGGTATCAGATTCCTAGCCCGGGCTAGGAGTCTGATACCATGTGAGAGTTGATGAGGACGACAGATATGTTACATTGCATGATAGTATGTTTGAGTATAGAGCGCACAGAACAGCAGAGTCCAAGCAAGCACTTCACAGTTCTAATTTTGCACAGGCAGCTCCCTTTGGTTAGGTAAATGAGCACGGCTTGCTGTAGTCTGGGACCGATTTGCGTTGTAAAATGGAGCCAACATTGCAAGAGGGTGATTTTCCAGTGTAGTATCCACCCATCCAATAAGCGAGAGCCAGCATATGTATTCTGACAGTATATATAGAGGCAGGCTCTGATGGGATTTATTTCCATGTTGTGCTCTAGAAGCCATTCTCTACTGGTGACATTCTAGTTCAGTACTCCTTTTGTGTGACCATCTTCATTTGTGTGACCTGTTTTTTTTTCACTTTCTAACTTGGTGTTTGTTTTTAAATGTGTATCTTGAATGACAAACTGTCTGTGATTGTGTTGTGTTACCTTTTCTTTTTGCTGTTAATATGTGCATGTCTGCAATAACCCGAATCATTTGCCGCAATTGCTTTTCAATTGGTCCCTTGGTTTTATATCTTTTAGGTGTTGTATTGTTTTGAGATCGACCTGAAATGATTGGAATCTCTTAGTCTGACTAGCGAACGTCCATCCATGTGTATCTTCCTATCCATGTCAAAACTGCATGAGCATGGATTGTCCACTATCTGTTCTGGGGATACACCGTCAAACAGGGTTCGAGAATAAGAAGAGTGGCGGTGGTAAGTCCAGTCCCTCCGTTTGGGTAAAATAGTACAATTAGATCGAATCGATGATCCAAGAGAAGAGACTTCAGGATGCTATATCTGTGATTATCGTCTTATAAACATGTGTAGAATTGGAAAACAGGTGCATTCGACACACACCAAACTAAGAGGCGATCGAAGGGAAGGGGCTGACTAAGACAGATTTCTAATGATAGCACAAGCAGGTATACACACAGGATATACATAATACATATACTGTGATTGGATATGTCACACCATGTAGATCTAGTAAGGGATCAAAACAAGGTGGATGTGATGGGATAATTTTACACATGGAGTCCGTACGTACGACATCGATCACACTGCAATAAGCACGAAAACTGTAGATGAATCACAAAATAATTTGACAGCGCACATGCTTCACCGCGAACCGCTACGGCTGATGCTGCTTGAGACTCATCAAGGTTCTGAAGATACCTGCGAGCACACCAGCAACAGAGAGCACAGTGATGATCGTCTTGAAGTTGTTGTATACGAACCTATGCACGGCGATCCTCACAGGCCTTTCACGCTTGAACATCTCAATCTTCTCCGTGATGACAAAGTAGCGGTAGCCGAGGCGCATGTGGCGAGCAAGGTCCTTGAAGAAAACGAGCAGCTCATGGGTGCTGAAGAAGCTGTTAACGAGGTGCTTCGTCCGCAGCTCGTGCACGTCCTCTTTCTTGTCCACGAGCATTGCCAGTATGGAGATGTATGAGCTGATGACGAAGCCATCTGCTGGAGTTGTGCTGGACACGCAGGCCTCATAAGCTGCCATGTTGACGAGCCAGCATGCATTGGCATCATTTATAAACAATGGTGCCAGTGAGAGCTGGCCGCACAAGATAGGGTCTCTTTGCATGCTCATGTCTGCAAACCATGTCTTGCTGTTGGCGGTCAGCTTGATGCCGATTTCCGCGAGCTCAGTCGCACTGCTGGCTAGTGAGGAGCAAGTGAGACTGTGAGTATGATCTTTTCCAGTCATATCACCAATCAGATGGTACCGGAGGAGCCCAAGGAGATGTGGCGGCCTGTATATCTTGAGTTCGTCAACAGAAACCCTTGCACCATTTGAATCTGAATCTGATAAATATTGTGGGGTGATATCAAAATTTTTCGCCAAACCAATAACAATGTAGTATGCAGGATATGGCATAAAAAAGTCCGTAAGAGCCTCTAGAATCAACCAAGGAAGCTGATTCTCAAGCAGGAACATATCTCTTAGCATGCAAGGTCCCGTGGACAGGGTCATCCGATTGTACAATAAAGCATACTGGTAATCCATGTCCATATAGTGCAGCAGATAGCAACCATCGAGGAACATCATTACCGCAAATTCAGCGTCCGTGAACTTCGCCATTGCACCATCGGCGTAGCAGCTGCGGGCTTCAGTGCCGATGGAGAGGATCTTGCCGTAGACCTCCTCAACTGAGCGGCCTGACTTCTCGCACAAGTAGTGGGCTGCCGCGTGCTTCAACTCCTCTGTCTCCCGCAGGTGCGGTGAGCCATGATGGTACGGGCCGAGGGACACGAAGCTCGGGACGATGTAGCGCTCGTTGACCCCTCGTAAGCCTCGTGGGAACCTGTGGATCTTGGTTCCAAGCTTGGAGAAATCGGCCTCCAGTCTCTCCCTCGTATTCCTCACCATCTCTTGGATCTTGATACCAGTGAGGTTCATGGCGCCAACACCTGTCGGTAGAAATCACGGGCGACCCAACATCAGCAAGATTCTAACTTTTCACACAAAAACTAGACAAGAATCAAGAAATAAACAAGGAACCCAATTCAGGAAAGGAACTACCTCTGGAATGAAGCCTGCAGTGCTGCGAGTAGGAGCGAGCGGAGAACTTGCGTACAAGTCGCAGCGTCCAGGTTCGGGCTGAAATCTCAGGAAACGGAAAGGGGAAGCTGAATCTTGCCTGTTTGGCGTCGGTTGTTAGCACGTTGTAGCTGGCTGATCGAGCATGTGGCCTTGCTGTTACGTTGTAGCCGATCAAGGCGCTGACCTCCAAATGCGCGCTAGCTGCGTGTCTTGGTTCAGGAAGTGCAGATTTTTCTAGTACTAGTAGTTATTATTTTATCACTGCAGGCACAACTTGTACAAGTGCACATGCAACCTTCTTTTCAGTGGATCCGATCTCCACTAGAGTGAGTCATTTACGCAAAACCACCACAGTTGGGCTAGAGTAACAACTTGATATCACACTTGTCCTAGAGCACAAAAAACCATCAACTTTGCGTCTAACCTATAACGCGGATCACTAGTTGTCTGATTTGCTCACGAAAACAAAGAAAACAATAGGTTGACCCCACCTGTCGGGTTCGAAGATCAACAACTTTGACCAACTAATGTGGCAAATGAGACGTGGG
>NC_041393.1:727237840-727238215 GCF_002162155.2 Triticum dicoccoides | reverse complement strand
CGCGAAACCACACCAACAATACTGGTACGGTATCAACCGTCTTCGAGACTTTCGCATCAAACAATATGCGGAAACGAACGATCCACAGCCTTGCCGAAGTCTACCAAGTAGCAACAACAAATCCTTGGAGCGACGCGGCCATCACCTTCAACGCCAGCGACGAACCTAAATTCCGAACAGCCCGAACACCAACCGCATTGGTCCTCAGTCCAATAGTGGACGGCTTTCGACTTACCAAGGTACTCATGGATGGCGGCAGCGGATTGAACCTCATTTACGAGGAAACTCTTCAAAAAATGGAAATAGACTGGAGCCGCATTCAGCGAAGTAGCACAACCTTCAAAGGAATAATCCCTACCCAGGAAGCATGCTGCA
>NC_041393.1:727234041-727236067 GCF_002162155.2 Triticum dicoccoides | reverse complement strand
CAGAAATTGACTGGAGGCGTGGCGGCTCTCAGCCGCTTTATCTCCCTCCTAGGAGAAAAGGCATTGCCCCTCTATCGCCTCCTTAGGCACACCGAACACTTCGAGTGGACGGATGCTGCCACTGCCGGACTCGAAGAAATAAAGACCATATTGGCAACGAATCCGGTCCTGGCTGCGCCCAACCTGGGCGAACCTATGTTGTTATACATCGCGGCAACACATTAAGTAGCAAGCGCGATGCTCGTCGTAGAACGAGAGACAGAAGGGCATAAATTCCCTCTTCAAAAACCAGTGTACTATGTATCCACTGTTTTAACCCCATGCAAGTCCCGTTACCCGCACTATCAAAAGATAGCGTATGCGGTGTTCATGGCATCCCGGAAGCTCCGACACTACTTTCAAGAGTGTTCTATAACAGTGGCCTCCGAAGTACCCCTAAATGACATTATAAATAACCGCGACGCAACGGGCAGGATTGCAAAATGGGCCATTGAGCTCTTACCATTCGACATAACTTACAAACCCCGGCGAGCTATAAAGTCGCAAGTTTTGGCTGACTTTGTCGCTGAGTGGACTGAAGCCGAACTCCCTAAAGAGTACGGCGCATACTCCAATTGGATTATGCATTTCGACGGCTCCAAAATGTTGGCCGGATTGGGGGCTGGCATCGTACTAACGTCCCCAACCGGGGACAGAGTCCAATACGTACTCCAGATAATGTAGACGGACTCCAACAACGCAGCCGAATACGAGGCCCTCTTACATGGCCTCCGGATGGCAATCTCCATGGGCATCCAACGCCTAGAGGTGCGCGGGGACTCAAACCTGGCAATACCCCAAGTAAATGGAGACTTTGACGCCAAGGATCCAAAAATGGCAGCCTATCGCAACGCCGTCCTTAAAATGTCAGCTCGGTTCGAAGGACTTGAATTCCACCCCGTAGCCAGAGATAATAACCAAGCGACCGACATATTGGCACGCATCGGCGCAAAACATGACGCTGTCCCTCCAAATATCTTCCTGGAACAGCTGTTCAAGCCATCCGTACTATGGGAAGAGGAGTCCGGAAATAACAAACCGGAGGCAGCCGCGGGATAATCTGACATAACCGGCGATCCAGCCGACGAAACAACACCCTCAGCTCACGACATAATGGCAGTAATCGCCCCATGGACAGAGCCGTTCCTAGCCTACTTGCTTAGGCAGGAACTCCCCGAAGACCATAATGAGGCCCGCTGCATAGTCCGGCGATCTAAAGCCTACAAGGTCCATGAGGGAGAACTCTATAAGAAAAGCACAACCGGAGTCCTTCAAAGGTGTATCTCCGAAGAGGAAGGGCGAGACCTTCTGGCTGAAATTCACGCCGGACTAGGCGGACACCACGCCGCAGCCCGGGCCCTTGTAGGAAAGGCATTCCGTACAGGATTTTATTGGCCGACGGTCTGGGCAGATGCTCAGGACTTAGTCCGAAGATGCGTCGGTTGTCAGCTCTTTATTAATCAGAGCCACATGCCACCCACCGCCCTCAAAACTATACCCATTACCTGGCCGTTCGCGGTCTGGGGGCTTGACATGGTTGGACCACTTAAAGGGGGAACCCACAAGCAAAGGTACCTATTGTTCATGGTGGATAAATTCACCAAATGGATAGAGGCCAAGCCAGTTAAAACGGCAGAGTCCGAACCAGTGATAGACTTTATATCTGGGGTAGTACACCGTTATGGTGTCCCCCACAGCATCATCACCGATAACGGCACGAACTTCACGGCCGATGAGGTTAAATCATGGTGCAAAAATAGGGGCATCAAGCTCGATTACGCTTCAGTCTATCATCCTCAAACCAACGGTCAAGTGGAACGAGCAAATGGTCTAATAATGAGCGGCATCAAACCCAGACTAGTGCGGTCCCTTAGGAAATCTAACACACACTGGGTAGAGGAGCTCGACTCCGTACTCTGGGGGCTGCGGACAACGCCTAACCGTACTACCGGATTCACACCATTTTTTATGGTATACGGCGCAGAAG
>NC_041393.1:727136109-727156509 GCF_002162155.2 Triticum dicoccoides | reverse complement strand
GGCATAGCATGTGCGTGCGACGGCGGCGGCGGAGGCACTCCCCCCTATCGCGGGTCATAGGGTGACGCGGAGTACCCTGGCTCGAGGGTGTGACCCTGATCTGGGCCGCGGCGGCACCGATCTGGTTCATGGCGGCCCATAAATGGATTCCGGCGGTGTGGCGGCCGGCCGGTGTCCTAACGGCGGCTGTGGTGGCAGTGTTGGAGCTGCTCCTCCCGATCTAGGGCGGAGGGCCTTGGATCAGGAGCGGCGGCCCCTAGGATGGCCTCCCTGTCCAGTGGTGCGGCGGGGCGGGCGGGCTGCCGGGAATCTGGTCGGGTGGCCGGCGATCCACCGGCGGGTTGGTGCCGCGGTTTCTTGCCTCAGCGGCCAACGGCGTCGAGTGGCTTCTCCCTCCAATCCTTACTTCGTGCACTCCGTCGTGACGGGCATGGCTGCGATGCTTGCCAGTCACCGGTTGGGGCGGAGCGGGAGGTGGGGATTTGGATTGGGAGAATTCCCTGGCCGGCTCCTGCCAGCCGCGATGATGACGAGGCCCGAGGGCGTCGTTTCTCTTCCTGGAGACGTCGTTCAGGTCCGCCCCACCTTTTCCCACTCCACGGTCTCTCAGGTGAAAACCCTAGGGCTGCGATGACGCTCATCGCATCGTGTCCTTTTTGAATGCGCCATCGTGAGAGCTAAGTGGTGCTGGGCACAGCTTGTGTTCGTGGGCAGTTGCGTTGGCGTGCCCCTCTTCCTCCAGGGGGCATCTGCTTTGTGGGAAACCCTAGATCTGGGTATCCCAGATCGGACGATGACGGAAACTATGGTGCCGTTTTCCCTCTTGAGGGCATCGTTTTGGAGAAGGTGTTGTTTGGAAGGGCCCAGAGGCGGAGCGGGGTTTCATCTTGCGCATCGATGACGACGGATCTTGGCGACATGGTGCAGTGGAGGCTCGACGTCCGATGCGGGTTGGTGGACTCGCGCAAGACGACGACGCTGTCTGGCGTCGTGGTGGCTTTGTTGGCAGAGAGGCCTGGCAAGGTCGGTGTATCAGTTCTGCTCTGAGGATGGATCGATGGAAGACGTCGGTGATTGGCCCTTGCAGCGTGCGGTGCTCACTGGGAGTGTGCCGGACTGGTGTGTGACCCAATCCAGGTAGTGGCTTGGATGGGGCATCAGGCTTTAGATGTTAGGCTTTGTGCGATGTCTGTTGGGTATTAGGCCCAGACATTCGGCACACCTTCATTAAGGGGATAGGAGTAGCAACAGGCATTGTCAAGATGGTGGCTTCAGGCTTATTGATGTATCACCTTGTATAGTCTTGTGAATAATTAATAAAATGGCTGCATATATCGTCTAGATGCAGAGGCCGGGGGTACATCCTCCTTTTCTAAAAGAAAAAAAAGCTTGACACGCACCTTACTAAGAAGAGACCGAAGGGAATAACACAAGCAGGTATACATGATGGTTATACATATAGTGTGATTATTTTGTCACACCATGTAGATCTAATAAGGGATCAAGCCAATTGGTGGATGTGACGGAATAAATTTACACATGGAGACGCACGGCATCGATCACAGCACAATAAGCACGAAAATGAAAATGAATCATATAAAATAATTAAACAACAAACATGCTTCACCCGAACTGCTACGATTGATGCTGCTTGAGACTCATCAAGGTTCTGAAGACACCTGCGAGCACACCAGCAATAAAGAGCACGGCAACGATTGTCTTGAAGTTTTTGTATACGAATCTATGCACAGCGATACTCACAAGTCTTCGACGCTTGAACCTGTCAATCTTCCCTGTAATGATAAAGTAGCGGCGCCCGAGGCGCAGGTGGCACGCGAGGCTCTTGAAGAAAACGAGCAACTCATGATCGAGGGCAAGGGGCTAGCAAATTTTACACACAAAGACACACCACAATAAGCATGAAAACTGAAGATGAATCAGAAATCAGTTTAGCAAACACACATGCTTCATCCGAGTTGCTACGGCTGATGCTGCTTGAGACTCATCAAGGTTCTGAAGATACCCGCGAGCACACCAACAATAGAGAGCACGGTGACAATCGTCTTGAAGTTGTTGTAGACGAACTTATGTACGGCGACCCTCACGGGCCTTTCACGTTTGAACTTGTCGATCTTTGCCGGGATGACGTAGTAGCGACTGCCAAGGCGCAGGTCGCGAGCCAGGCCCTTGAAGAAAACGAGCATATCATGGTCGCTGATGAAGCTGCGAAGGAGGTGCTTCGCTCGCAGCTCGTGTACGTCCTCTTCCTTGTCCATGAGCATCGCCAGGAGGGAGATGTAGGAGCTGATGACGAAGCCATCGGATGGCCATCCGGTGGACACACACGCCTCGTAAGCTGCCAAGTTGACGAGCCAGCAAGCAGTGAAGTCATTTATGAATAATGGCGTCAGGGAGAGCTGGCTGAAGATGCAGCCACTATGGATGCTCATGTCAGCGAACTATGTTTTGTTGCTGGCAGTTAGCTTGATGCCGATTTCTGCGAGCTCAATGGCACTACTACCAGATGAGGTGAATTGGACATTGCTGGTACGTTCTTCGGCAATCATATTGCCGATCTGATAGTATCGGAGGAGACCAAGGAGATGTGGCGGCCTGTACCTCTCGAGTTCATCCATAGAAACCCTTGTATTTGATGGACGTGGGATGATATCGAAATATATTGCCGAACGAACAATAAAATTGCACACTGGAGACGGTGTCACAATCTCCAAAAGAGCCTCGAGGACCATCCAAGGGAGTTGATTCTCCAGCAGAAAGATGTCCCTTGCCATGCAAGGCCCTGTGGACATGGTCATCCGATTTAACAGTAAAGCACATCCAGGATCGTTAGTAATATAGAGCAGCAGATAGCAACCATCGAGGAACATCATTACCGCAAATTCAGCGTCCGTGAACTTCGCCACTGCACCATCGGCGTAGCAGCTGCGGGCTTCAGTGCCGATGGAGAGGATCTTGTCATAGACTTCCTCAACGGAGCGGCCTGACTTCTCGCACAAGTAGTGGGCTGCCGCGTGCTTCAACTCCTCTGTCTCCCGCAGGTGCGGTGAGCCATGATGGTACGGGCCGAGGGACACGAAGCTCGGGACGATGTAGCGCTCGTTGACCCCTCGTAAGCCTCGTGGGAACCTGTGGATCTTGGTTCCAAGCTTGGAGAAATCGGCCTCCAGTCTCTCCCTCGTATTCCTCACCATCTCTTGGATCTTGATACCAGTGAGGTTCATGGCGCCAACACCTGTCGGTAGAAATCACGGGCGACCCAACATCAGCAAGATTCTAACTTTTCACACAAAAACTAGACAAGAATCAAGAAATAAACAAGGAACCCAATTCAGGAAAGGAACTACCTCTGGAATGAAGCCTGCAGTGCTGCGAGTAGGAGCGAGCGGAGAACTTGCGTACAAGTCGCAGCGTCCAGGTTCGGGCTGAAATCTCAGGAAACGGATAGGGGAAGCTGAATCTTGCCTGTTTGGCGTCGGTTGTTAGCACGTTGTAGCTGGCTGATCGAGCATGTGGCCTTGCTGTTACGTTGTAGCCGATCAAGGCGCTGACCTCCAAATGCGCGCTAGCTGCGTGTCTTGGTTCAGGAAGTGCAGATTTTTCTAGTACTAGTAGTTATTATTTTATCACTGCAGGTACAACTTGTACAAGTGCACATGCAACCTTCTTTTCAGTGGATCCGATCTCCACTAGAGTGAGTCATTTATGCAAAACCACCACAGTTGGGCTAGAGTAACAACTTGATATCACACTTGTCCTAGAGCACAAAAAACCATCAACTTTGCGTCTAACCTATAACGCGGATCACTAGTTGTCTGATTTGCTCACGAAAACAAAGAAAACAATAGGTTGACCCCACCTGTCGGGTTTGAAGATCAACAACTTTGACCAACTAATGTGGCAAATGAGACGTGGGCCCCACCTGCCAATTACTATACCCTCATCTTCTTCACATACCCAAGCCACTATACGCCTCGTAAACTGCCATGTTGACTAGTTAGCAAGCAGTGATGTCATCTATGAACAATGGCGTCAGGGAGAGCTGGCCGAAGAGGTGGTCTATGTGGATGCTCATGTCTGCGAACCATGGTTTGTTGGTGGCGGTCAGCTTGATGCCGAGTTCCGCCAGCTCAATGGCACTACTGGCTGAGGAGAAGTATGCGAGATTGTCAATACGACCGTCGTCAATCATATTGCCGATCTGATAGTGTCGGAGGAGCCCAAGGAGATGTGGCGGCTTGTACTTATCGAGTTCATCCATAGTGATCCTTGTGTTTGAATCTGAAGTTGATGAAGGGGTGACATTGAAAAATTGTGCATAACCAACCACAAAATGATATGCAGGAGATGTCATCAAAATGTCCGTAAGAGCCTCTAGAACCAACCAAGGAAGTTGGTTCTCCAATAGAAAGATATCCCTTAGCATGCAAGGTCCCGTGGACAAGATCATCCGATTGGTCAACATAGGACGTGTGAAATCCATGTCCATATAGTGCAGCAGATAGCAACCATCGAGGAACATCATTACTGCAAATTCAGAGTCGGTGATACCTGCCGCCGCATCATCAGCGTAGCAGCCGCGGGCTGCACCGGCGATGGAAAGGATTTTGCTGTAGACTTCCTCGACTGTGTGACCCGACTTCCGGCACAGGTAGTGGGCCGCTGCGTGCTTCAACTCCTCCGTCTCCCGGAGGTGCGTTGAGCCATGGTGGTATGGGCCGAGGGACACGAAGCTCGGGGTGATGTAGCGTTCGTTGATCCCCTGCCGTAGGCCTCGTGGGAATTTGTGGATCTTGGTTCCAAGCTTGGAGAAATCGGCCTCCAGCCTGTCACTTGTATTCCTCACCATCTCTTGGATCTCGATACTAGTGCTGTCCATAGCTGGCGCCAACACTGTAGGTAGGTAGGAATCAGAGACCGACCCAACATGATTGGATGTTGGCCATGGGGTGGGGTTTATAAAGCTAGCTAAGCTACTGGGAGCAGGAGCCCTATTTCTAGATCAGTCCATATTATATGTTAAAACAAGACTAATCGAGTCAAGTTCTCACTGACAAGTTCTCAGTATATACTACTACATTTGGCCGCCCACGTTTATATATAGCCAACGTATCACCTGCCTACCAACCGGCTTCAACAGTTCAATATTGACCCGTTGCTTGTTGCTTTCTTTGTCTGTGTTCACTACCATAATTGTGCATGCATCTTAACCGAGTCAGTTGATCAGTTGGTACAAGTTGCACTTGGGGCCAAATGAGAGTAGATAGGTAAGAACGTGATGCGTGATTGATCACCCAACTACCCACAATACATAGCTTTGTATACTGGTAGTCTAGTACGAATTAGCTTGCCTTGCCCACTAGCATGCGCTTTTCCAACAAGTTAGCTCTCAACAACTTAATCATGGCACCAGGCATTGTCCAATGTGATATTGCTAAAAACTTGTCTTCAACATTTTCGTTCTTGACTGCACTTCAGAACATCGTTGCACATTGCACATTGCGGATTAGGCTGCTCCCCCGCCGGCAATCGCTTCTGGTTGCTGGCTGGGGAGGAGTCCGACGAGGATTCTGGGAGCTCGTCAGAGGATTCAGGTATTACTCGATCACAAGCTGACAAATATTTGCTTTCAGATTCTGGTGATGTTTAGACTAAGGGGAATGGTAGTAGGAGGAAAATGCTAAGAAAATCTATTCATAATAAAGTGATTAGAAATAATATTTTTTTTTTCTGAAAATAAGGATGCATTGCCACCTGATTTTGATACTCTTACGAAAAACGATCGAATTGCCAATGTGACTTTGAATCAAAAGATTTATATGAGTGGAGAAGAGGTTAAATCCAAAATGAATTCTATTGTACCCATCCCAGACTTCTAGTCGGAGATTGAGTTGGATTCACATATTCTGGTGGTGGGGAATTGTGAGGTTAAAGCTGATTACACAGCAATAAACCATGGGGGAGGAGAAAAACATATAAAAAAATTAATAAGATTGGGGACGGGCTGGTTGAGGACTGGGCCTTAGACCCAGGCCCAACAAGGGGTGACGAGGTGAGGTCTTTTTTTGGTGGGGTGGAGAGGCCCAATGGGCTAGCCAGCTCCGGCCCTTCTATATATAAATACTCATCTCCCTCTATCTGTATGTGAGAGCGGAGAAGAAGAATCCAGACTAGGGTTCGTGGGTGAGCCGCCGGAGAGAGAAGACCACATGAACAGAGGCTTTGGCATATTTGGAGGGGGAGGGGGAGATTCAACAGAGGGGGAAGAGAAGGATGGCAATACAAAAAACGTGAGGAGGGGGAGAGAGAACTACACCCGCAAGTCCTTTGATAAAGACAAATATGAGATTAATCCGAAGGCACGCAACTCCAGAAACCCTAGCTACAAGCAAGGGACCAAAGATCTGCTGGGAGATGATGATTTGGAGAAATCCAAGGAGTCCAAAGAAGGGGAAGATAGGTTGATTCCCAAAGAAAAGCATATGGGGGAGCTGAATCAGGGAGCTAGTGGAGTGGATCTGACGCTAGGGATGGCAGTTTTGCCCATGGGTATGGGTACCCATGGGTACCCTACCCGAAAACAATGGGCATGGGCAAGACTTGGAGAGGTTTTGTACCCACGGGTAATGGGTATCCATACCCGCAAAATATATGGGTAGGGCATGGGTATGAAATTGCGCCCATGGGTCACCTAATGGATACCCACAAACAATGTTAAAAGAAACTAACTCCTGTGATATGTGGAGTCAACATCTAACTCTCATGGCCCACCCTAAATCTCTTATTCCCTAAACCGGCCATAGCAAATAGGGCCACAGGTACTTGCTCGCTACTCCTCCTACGTCATATGTGTCTCCTTGAAGTGATGAAATCTCAACTTATCATCATCGAACACCTGTCCATCTCTCGATCTAGCGACCCCCAATTCCCATTGCCGCCTCTCATAGCATCGGGGTACCACTAACCATTTCTCATAATCACTTGATTTATCCAAGATGCCACTCACCGGAGGAGGCCACATCGATGCTATATTACTCACCCATCGTCACTTGAATTTTAGACTCATTTCTCTACTTTTTAAAATTTTAAATACCATAGATTGTACCCATTGGATACCCATTGGGTATAGGATACCCGATGGGTATGGGCATGGGTATCAATTTATGCCCATGGGTACTGAAACAGGTGGGTATAGAAGGTTTCTGTGGGTATGGGTTTGGGCAGAAGAAGGTCATACCCGCCCATACCCTACCCATTGCCATCCCTATCTGACGCAGCAACATGTATGGCTCAACAACCTTTTGGCCCAGCTTGCTCAGAATTCTGCTGTCCTTGGGGGGAATGGGAAGATGAGAGGTGAGGAAAGCAGTTCTCAGATCAGGCTGGACAGAGAGTTTCAACAAAGAAAGGAGGAGCCCCATGCTAGAGGAGAGGTAAACATAGCTGCAGGGATGAGATGGTTTGAAAACAACACTGGTAACAAAGAGGATGGTTTTCAGAGAAGTAGACAGTACAAAGATAGTTCATATCCAAGAAATAATACAGATGGTGGGAGAAATGCTATGGGTGGAAATGCTACCTATCTGTGCAACAAATCCAAGAACCCTGGACATGCTACCAAGGATTGTATGCCGGGGCACTGTGTGATTTGTGGAAAAAATAATCATACTACTGATGATTGTAATTGGTTGAAGCAGATGAAGCCAGTTCCAAAATTTGTAGGTTATGCTGCAAAAGGGCTTGGGGTTCTTCTTGTTCAAAGTTCTAAGGAGGTGCTGGATGTTGAAAATCCCAACCCCATGGCACTAGTGACAGTGGTGTCAGGAGAAGTGAATGAGACTCAGTTGATAGACAGAATGCATTATATGTTTAATTGGAATTGGCAGTGGAGGTGCAGGAGGCAAATTGATAACACTTTTCTGGTGAGGTTTCCATGCAAAGGGAGATTGATGGAGCTGATACAGTGCAATGACTTCAATCTGTTGGGCATAGGGGCCATTATCAATGTTAGTAATTGGGGTTTTGACACACATGCCATTGGCAAGTTACATACTGTGTGGGTCAAGTTTGATAAGGTGCCTGAATGTTTCAGACTTTTTTTGGAATGAGTGAAGTGGACCAGTGTTGGAAATTGATATGAACACAATCACACAAGATGAGGTCAGAGCTAAAGTTGGAGTCAGAGATCATGAGAATATTCCAGCTTACACAGAAATCACAGGCAAAAACTTGATGATTTATAGAGTAAGACCAGATTTACAGATGGTGGTTGAAGTTGGATGGTATGGTGAACAGAAAAAACATGGCATGGAAGATGTTGAGTTGGGTAATCAGGAAGAGGAGATGAGGAAAAGACACAAATGGTCTCATTATCAGGTGGAAGGCACAAAGGAGATGATCAGTTTGGGTAGTATGAGCCTAAGTCAATATGAGGAGATGAAGGAAACTAATGAAGAATTGAAAGCTGTCCGGAGGGATCACATTAGAGAGATGGAAGCCAGGTAAAAAGTGGAAGCTGATCTAGGAAAAGTTTTTTTCAAGCTGTAGGAGGAAAGAGCTAGGCAAAAGGCCCTGAAAGCAAAAGAGGAGGTCAAAATTGCTGATCTTGAAAAAGAAAGGAAACACTTGCTAGATGTGGTGAACAAGCAACAAGCAATCATTGACACCTGTGTGAGCAAGATTAAATTCTGGGAAGCTAGAGAAAGAGAATTGGAGGAGATCACTGATGATGAGATTAAAAACGATGAAAGCAATAAACAGGAAGAGGGTGTTAACAATTATGTGGAACCAGTTGATTACAATGCTAGTCAGGAGTTTGTCCCCTTTGGCACAAAGCTTGGATGAAAAGTGGGGGAGAAGGTGAAGAAAAAGAGACTGATAACACTTCAGAAGATAACTTGAGGAGGTGTGACAGATTGGTGGACAAACAAGATGCAAAAATTGAAGATCTAGCTAAAGAAAGGGCTGCTGCTAAAGATAACTATGGTAAATCTTCTGAAATTCTTCATGATAATACTTCTTTGATGTTTATGGCTGACAAGGTAAGGATTGATTTACGATGCTCTATTTAGATGCTGGATCAGAATATAGAAATTATTAGAAATATGGAGCAGAGTAGACAAGACTTTTATAATCAAAAACTTAACAAAAAAGGAGATTCCAATAATGATAACAACTTAGAGCTGATTGATACTGGAGATATTGATATTAAAGAACTATGTTCTGATGATGATCACTCTGATTCTGCTTTGGAGATGGATTATTTTTCTCATCTCAAAAACATATTTACTAGTGGGAAAAAGCAGCTCTGACTCACTAGGATTATCCTATGGGAAGTCACCTGTTAAAATAGGAGGACTTAATAGAAGGAAAAAATAAAGTAATTTCTAAAAATCTTGGTTGCTACCATGATAGGCATGTTCTGGAATGTGAGGGGGATTGGACCTGATACCAAGAGAAACTTTATTAGAGACATTATTGGTAGTAGAAAGCTTGATTTTGTGGGAATTCATGAGACCATTAAAAAATAATTTCTGCAAAAATGAACTCCACAATCTATGTGGAGGGAGAAACTTCATTTGGAAATGGTCTCAACCTAGAGGGAGATTGATGTCTGCTAGAACTACGTTGGTATTTCCCCAAAGAGGAAGGGATGATGCAGTATAGCGACGGTAGGTATTCCCCTCAGTGATGAGACCAAGGTTATCGAACCAGTAGGAGAACCTCTTCACACCACGTAAAGAACACCTTCACACAAATAACAAATACTCGCAACCCGACATATTAAAAGGGTTGTCAATCCCTTTCGGGTACGACGCCCCAAGATAGGCAAATAACATGAGATAAAAGTGGTAGATAGGATAAACAGATCGCGGAATAAATAAATTGCAGCAAGGTATTTTTGTGTTTTTGGTTTAACAGATCTGAAAATAAATGCGAAGGAAAATAGATCGCAAAGGAAAATATGATGAAAAGAGACCCGGGGGCCGTAGGTTTCACTAGTGGCTTCTCTCGAGAAAAAAATAGCAAATGGTGGGAAAACAATTACTGTTTGGCAATTGATAGAACTTCAAATAATCATGACGATATCCAGGCAATGATCATTATATAGGCATCACGTCCAAGATTAGTAGACCGACTCCTGCCTGCATCTACTACTATTGCTCCACACATCGACCGCTATCCGGCATGCATCTAGTGTATTAGGTTCATGGAAAAACAGAATAATGCAATAAGAACGATGACATGATGTAGACAATATCTATTTATGTAGAAATAGACCCCATCTTGTTATCCTTAATAGCAACGATATATACATGTCATTTCCCCTTCTGTCACTGGGATCAAGCACCGTAAGATCGAACCCATCACAAAGCACCTCTTCCCATTGCAAGATAAATAGATCAAGTTGGCCAAACAAAACCCAAATATCGGAGAAGAAATACGAGGCTATAAGCAATCATGCATATAAGAGATCAAAGAAGACTCAAATAACTTTCATGGATAAGATCATAGATCTGATTTAAACTCAAAGTTCATCGGATCCCAACAAACACACCGCAAAAAGACTTACGTCATATGGATATCCAAGAGACCATTGTATTGATAATCAAGAGAGAGAGAGAGAGAGGAAGCCATCTAGCTACTAACTACGGACCCGTAGGTCTACAAAGGACTACTCACGCATCATCGGAAAGGCAACAGTGGAAGTGGTGAACCCCTCCGTGATGGTGTCTAGATTGGATCTGGTGGTTCTGGACTTTGTGACGGCTGGAATTGATTTTTGTCGACTCCCCTAGAGTTTCTGGAATATTGGGGTATTTATAGAGCAAAAAGGCGGTTCAGGGGGCACCCGAGGTTGGCCCAACCCACCAGGGCGCGCCTGAGCCTCCTGGCGAGCCCCGGTGGGTGCTGATCTCCTTGAGGCACCCCCAGGTGCAACCTTGGCCCACTGGATGTCTTCTAGCCCAAAAAAAATCCTGAAGAAGTTTCACTGCGTTTGGATTCAGTTTGATATTGATTTCCTGGGATGTAAAAAACATGCAGAAAACAACAACTGGCACTGGGCACTATGTCAATAGGTTAGTACCAAAAATGATATAAAATGACTATAAAATGAGTGTAAAACATCCAAGAATGATAATATAACAACATGGAACAATAAAAAAATTATAGATACATTGGAGACGTATCAACATCCCCAAGCTTAATTCCTACTCGTCCTCGAGTAGGTAAATGATAAAAACAGAATTTTTGATGTGGAATGCTTCCTAACATGTTCATCACATTTCTTTTCTTTATAGCATTGACATATGGACTTTTATCTGATTCAAAGCAATAGTCTAGTTTTGAGATGAAGACTTTAATACTCAAGCATACCAACAAGAAACCATGTCTTTCAAAATATCAACATTAAAGCGAGTTATCCCTAGCCCATTATGCTCAATCATTGATCCAATCATGAAACACACTCGAATAGTAGCTACACCCAATGCTCAAATACGATCATAGTGCCCCTTAGTTGGTGCTTTATAAGAGAAGATGGAGAATCAAATTCAAAATAAAAATTGCATAAGTAAAAGAAAGGCCCTTCGCGGAGGGAAGTAGGGATTTGTAAAGGTGCCAGAGCTCAAAGCTTAAATTGAGAGATAAAAAATATTTTTGAGAGGCATACTTTTCCCACCAACGAAAACGACTTAGAGATCGCAATACTTTTCATGCTAGATACATCATAGGCAGTTCCCAAATAGAAAATAAAGTTTATTCCTTTTTACACCATTACTTTCACTTTCCATGGCTAGCCGAATCCACGGTTGCCCTCCATACCAACACTTTCCAAGGAATTTATTATTTGACAACACAAAGTAAATTCATTATTCATTTCGATACAGGGCATCCCTAATATCTTTGCTGTACTCTCGTGCAATGACAAGTGAATAAACACTCATCGTGAGAATAACATATCTAGCATGGAAAATATTGGTCACCCTTCACCGCCTCGCGAGCGGTAGAGCACACAAAAGAAATATTTTGAAAATTAGAGAAGGCACATGCAAATTTTCTTAGAACGGCATGGAAATTTCGCATATAGGTAGCTATAGTGGACTCATAACGCAAAACTGGTTTAAAGGATTCTGGATGCACAAGTAGTGATCATACTTAGTGCAAAATGAAGGCTAGAAAAAATATTGAGAAGCGACCAACCAAAAAGCAAAAAATCTCGTACGCAAGCATTAAGCATAAGTAACACTGAATAATGCACCATAAGTAGGATACACATTTCATTGCATAACTATTGACTTTCGTGCTTGCAAAGGGAATCACAAACCTTAACATCTATATTCTTACTAAAGCACAATTACTCATCAACATAACTCACATATCATATCGTCATATCTCAAAACCATTACTAAGAATCATGTGTATTTTATCCAATGATCTTGATGAAAGTTTTTATTATATCTTCCTTGGATATCTATCACTTTGGGACTATTTTTATATGTTGCTTTTGATAAGCTCAAACAGATATAATTGAAGATCATGAGCATATTTTTTTTCTTTCTCTCAAAATAATCTAAGTGAAACAAGAGAGAATTTCTTCAAATTTTACTAACTCCCAAATAAATCCAAGTGAAGCATGAGAGCATTTCTTCAAAAATAACAAAGCACACCGTGCTCAAAAAGATAGAAGTGAAGCACTAGAGCAAATCCATGGCTCTAAAAATTTAAGTGAAGCATAGGAGCAAGCATAGAATAATTTTTGGCTCTCTCAAAAAGGTGTGTCCAGCAAGGATTCAATACTTAGAACACAAAGCAAAACAAGCAAAGACTCATATCATACAAGACGCTCCAAGCAAAACTCATATTATGTGACGAATAAAAATATAGCTTCAAGTAAAATACCGATGGTTGTTAGAAGAAAGCGGGGATGCCACTCGGGGCATCCCCAAGCTTAGTTGCTTGCTACTTCTTGAATATTGTCTTGGGGTGCCTCGGGCATCCCCAAGCTTAGCCTTTTGCTAATCCTTATTCCTTCATCCATCGTAAGATCACCCAAAACTTCAAAACTTCAATCACGCAAAACTCAAACAAAACCTTCATGAGATCTGTTAGTGTAATAAAACAAACCACTACTATAAGTACTGTAGTAAACCTATTCTTATTTTGGTTTTGCATTATATCTACTGTCAGACAACCAGTTTGTGGCCTCCTATGTCGAGGACTCGCAGACCCTCGTCGATGAGAACATGCCTGCTGATTCAGAGGTGTTTGAGGTTTCACCTTCTTGCTTTGTGCCTATTGTGCTTGTTGAGCCAATTTGCTGCCGCTGCACTGAAGGCCAAGAAGGATGGTAGGGGGAACAACATGAAGTGGCAACCGTTCATGTCCATGTTCGTGCTGAACAAGATGTGCGCGCTCATCTCTAGTGGGTTAGGACTGACAAGGGCTTCAAGGAGGTGCACTTGAACACCGTTGCGAAGTAGGTATTTGAGTTATGTGGCCCGGAGGTGACCGCCACCCAGGTGTACAACCACCTGAGGAAGCGGAGAGCTCGATGGATCCAAGTATCCAAGCTCAGAGACCTTAGCGGCGCCTCCTAGGATCAGAGCACTTGCTCTATCGTTCTGGAGTAGTCCTGGCCATCTCAGGCCCGGCCCTGTCGGCCTACCCAGGCCCGGCCCTAAAATCCAGGGCCTAGGCCCGATGGGCTTGCCCATGGGCCGGGCTTGGGCCTGAGTTTTGAGCCCATCAGTAGGGCCTGGACGGGCTTGGGCTTGGCATATTGTCATTTTAAGGAAGAGGCCCGGCCCACGGCCCTAAGCCCTAAGGGATTTTTAGGGATTTTTACCAGATGGGCCGGGCTTGGGCTTGAAAAGTAGGCCCAGTGATTGGGCTTGGGAGGGCCTGGGCCTCAGTTTTCTGCCGTGGGATTTTTCAAGCCCGGCCCGGCCCGGCCCATGGCCAAATATATTCTAGAGGCAGAGCACTACACCAACCATGCCGCGTTTATCTCACTATCCTCTTGTTTTGCAGATTGTCATTACCTTGTAGCAACTAACAACCCTTCTGCTTCTATCTTAGGACCACACCAAGGATGCTGAGTTCCTCAACACACCCATGTAGAACCACAACCAGATGCAGGACATCTTTTCCTTCGGCATGGCAACTGGCAAGCATGCCATGGGCTTCGGTGGCCTCTCGGTTCTCACATGCCGGTGTTCCCAGGCAATCCGGATGTAGAGGCAGTCCTTGATGGCCCTAACAAGCCATTTGAGCATGTCCCTGTGTGCTCGATAGCACGAGGAAGAGGGGCAACCTGATGGAGGAGGAGATCAATGTCTTCAGCAGCATGACTGAGACAGTGAAGGAGGTGGCAACCGCCATTAGCGAGAGAAAGGCCATCAACGTCCACCCTGCCTATACATCGCCGCCATGGATCAAGGTTGCTTCAGCGACGAGGCTCTCATGGCAGCTTTCAGCCACCTCCTGGACAACAAGGCCCAGGGTGTTGGGTTTGTTGCCATGGCAGACGCCCACAGGGTGTTGTGGCCCAGGAGCTAGCTGGGCAAGAACTAGTACTAGAGCTTGCTTCTGGTGCCACATGCATAATTCTCGACGGCGATGGCCTGTATATTTTGTGTATCTAGGGCTTGAAAACAATCTGATGGTCTGTATATTTTGGTGAGGTGGTATATACTAACCCCTCACGGTGATCCTCAGGGTGATCATGAACTTGCGGTGGTAGGATGACACCCTCTTTTGGATGTGGTGACGGTAGGATGACACCATAGTAGTGCTAGGTTAGAACTTGCTATGTCATATGATCATGCATGCTTACTACTTCTACTTCATTGCTTGCTTCTTGATTGTTCTTTTTCTTGCTACTTCAACTGCTACTCTTGTGGACTGCTAGGACAAATGATATGCGGTGTTCGTAGGGACTCGGGAGGGCACCAGGGGTTTACAGTTCATGGGAAGCTTGCAGTGAACAAGTGGCATCTTACAATAACAGTAGCCATAGAGGGTTCAAGACAAGGCAGGTGACGGAAGAAGCTTACGCCAACTACGTGCGAAAGCACAGAGTTGGTGTGGTTAAAATAGGCAACATGACAGTTGCCAAGCCGGCGCCACGCCTTGCAGTGAAGAACTTCATCATCATTGTGCAGTTCGTCACCATTGAAGTGCTATGGCGTTGGCGTGCTAGATGTGACCATGTGTAATATAACCTCACCACATAGCACTAGTAGAAAAGGGGGCAATGGTCCAGGCCGGGTCAGCCCATTAGTCCCGGTTCAATCCAGAACCGGGACCAATGGGGGCATTGGACTCGTGAGCCCCGGGGGCCGGCCGGGCCACGTGGGCCATTGGTCCCGGTTCGTCTGGACCTTTTGGTCCCGGTTGGAGGGACGAACCGGGACCAATGTGCCTTGGTCTTGGCCCACCACCATTGGTCCCGGTTGGTGGCCTGAACCGGGACCAAAGGCTTCCCTTTAGTCCCGGTTCAAGTCACGAACCGGGACCAATTAATTGCCTATATATACCCCTCGCCCGTGAGCAGAGCACTCTCATTGCTCTATTTTTCGTGGCCGGCGAGGAGAGAGCTTTGTGGTGCTCTAGCTCACCTCCTATGCACACGAGGTGTTCGATGGAATGCCCGAGGCACACTACTTAAGCTTTCTCCTCTCCAAGCTTGACCTCCAAGCTCCATTTTCCTCAATATTTGTCTAGGTTTAGCGGTCTGTCACGTCCTGTCCCCGTCTTCACCGCCGTCGATCGCCCGCGCCGATCTCGTCGCCGACACCACCGTGGTGAGCCTCTTGTTCTTATCTTCTTTCTGAAAGGAAAAAAATATTCTTACTTGTATGTTTATATAGATACTTGTATAATTTTCTTACTTTTATTATTGCATCTTATATAGTGCGATGGTTTTGGTATCCGCCCCCGTCGGTCCTCGTCCTGTCTATGATTCGGATGTGGTATATATTATCTTTTCATAACTATTGTTTCATCTATTGTTTATGACAATTATGCCGACCAACGTGACATAGATTTTATTTATCTAGGAGGTTGTTGAACCGGAAATTCGAACCGACCCTATTGTCGAGAGGTTAAATTTAGTTGAAGAAGAAAACAATTTCTTGAAGGAGAAAATTAGAAAAATTGAGGAGGAGAAGATGATATTGGAGTTGCATGTTGCGGATGTCGTGGATGATCACAAGATCAAGATGGATGCAATGCACTTGAAGATTAGAAAGATTAGAAAATATGCCATTCATACCGAGGCTTGGTATCATTATGCCGTTGGATCAGTTGTTACATTGGTTGCGATTATGATCGCATTTGTTTTCGCATTGAAATGTTTTACATAGTTTCAATGTATGGTTTATTTAGATTAGATGCTCTGCAGAGCTTTATGTTGTTAGATGAGAACTATGTATGTACTTTGGTTTTAATGTGATGATGAACTTCTATTAATTTGGTCACTTAATTATCTATTCATGATGTTCTATAATAATTTTTGACACACTTAATTATATATAATGCATGCAGATGAACCGGCAATGGATATACGGTTCAAGACACACCTCCGAGTACATTAAGGGCGTGCATGAATTTCTCGAAGTGGCTGAGGCAAACAAGCGGAATGGTTTTATGTGTTGTCCATGCCCTATATGTGGGAATACGAAGTCTTACTCCGACCGGAAAATCATTCATTCCCACCTGCTTTACAAGGGTTTCATGCCACACTATAATGTTTGGACGAGGCACGGAGAAATAGGGGTTATGATGGAAGACGGCGAAGAAGAAAAGTACGATGACAACTATGTGCCCCCTGAATACGGTGATGCTACTGAAGATCAAGAGGAACCAGACGATGTGCACGATGATGCTGCAATAGGCGAAGCTGTTGAAGATCAAGAGGAACCAGACGATGTGCCCGATGATGATGATCTCCGCCGGGTCATTGTCGATGCAAGGACGCAATGCAAAAGTCAAAAGGAGAAGCTGAAGTTTGATCGCATGTTAGAGGACCACAAAAAAGGGTTGTACCCCAATTGCGAAGATGGCAACACAAAACTCGATACCGTACTGGAATTGCTGCAGTGGAAGGCAGAGAATGCTGTGCCTGGCAAAGGATTTGAGAAGCTACTGAAAATATTGAAGAAGAAGCTTCCAAAGGATAACGAATTGCCCGACAGTACATACGCAACAAAGAAGGTCGTATGCCCTCTAGGATTGGAGGTGCAGATGATACATGCATGCCCTAATGACTGCATCCTCTACCGTGGTGCGTACATGGATCTGAACGCATGCCCAGTATGCGGTGCATTATGGTATAAGATCAGACGAGATGACCCTGGTGATGTTGACGGCGAGCCCCCCAGGAAGAGGGCTCCTGCGAAGGTGATGTGGTATGCTCCTATAATACCATGGTTGAAACATCTGTTCAGAAACAGAGAGCATGCCAAGTTGATGCGATGGCACAGTGAGGACCGCAAGAAAGACATGAAGTTGAGAGCACCCGCTGACGGGTCACGGTGGAGAAAAATCGAGAGAAAGTACTGGGATGAGTTTGCAAGTGACCCAAGGAACGTATGGTTTGCTTTAAGTGCGGATGGCATTAATCCTTTCGAGGAGCAGAGCAGCAATCACAACACCTGGCCCGTGACTCTATGTATGTATAACCTTCCTCCTTGGATGTGCATGAAGCGGAAGTTCATTATGATGCCAGTTCTCATCCAAGGCCCTAAGCAACCCGGCAACAACATTGATGTGTACCTAAGGCCATTAGTTGAAGAACTTTTACAGCTGTGGAATGGAAATGGTGTACGTACGTGGGATGAGCACAAACAGGAGGAATTTCACCTAAAGGCGTTGTTGTTCGTGACCATCAATGATTGGCCCGCTCTCAGTAACCTTTCAGGATAGACAAACAAGGGATACCACGCATGCACGCACTGTTTACTTGACACCGATAGTATATACCTGGGAAGCTGCAGGAAGAATGTGTACCTGGGCCATCGTCGATTTCTTCCGACCAACCATCAATGTCGAAAGAAAGGCAAGCATTTCAAAGGCGAGGCAGATCACCGGAGGAAGCCCGCCATGCGTACCGGTGATCACGTACTTGCTATAGTCAATGATTTACACGTAATCTTTGGAAAGGGTCCCGGCGGACTAGCTGTTCCGAGTGACACTGGGGGACACGCACCCATGTGGAAGAAGAAATCTATATTTTGGGACCTACCCTACTGGAAATACCTAGAGGTCCGCTCTTCGATTGACGTGATGCACGTGACGAAGAACCTTTGCGTGAACCTGCTAGGCTTCTTGGGCGTGTATGGGAAGACAAAAGATACAGCTGAGGCACGGGAGGACCTGCAACGTTCGCACGAAAAAGACGACATGCCTCCAAAGCAGTATGAAGGTCCTGCCAGCTATGCTCTTACCAAAGAAGAGAAGGAAATCTTCTTTGAATGCCTGCTTAGTATGAAGGTTCCGACTGGCTTCTCGTCGAATATAAAAGGACTAATAAATATGTCAGAGAAAAAGTTTCAGAACCTAAAGTCTCATGACTGCCACATGATTATGACGCAACTGCTTCCGGTTGCATTGAGGGGGCTTCTACCAGAAAACGTCCAATTAGCCATTGTGAAGCTATGTGCATTCCTCAATGCAATCTCTCAAAAGGTGATCGATCCAGAAATCATACCAAGGCTAAGGAGTGATGTGGTGCAATGTCTTGTCAGTTTCGAGCTGGTGTTCCCACCATCCTTCTTCAATATCATGACACACCTCCTAGTTCATCTAGTTGACGAGATTGTCATTCTGGGCCCTGTATTTCTACACAATATGTACCCCTTTGAGAGGTTCATGGGAGTCCTAAGAAATATGTCCGTAACCGCGCTAGGCCAAAAGGAAGCATCTCCATGGGCCATCAAACAGAGGATGTCATCGGGTTTTGTGTTGACTTCATTCCTGGCCTTAAGAAGATAGGTCTCCCTCAATCGCGGTATGAGGGGAGATTGACTGGAAAAGGCACGCTTGGAAGGGACTCAATAATATGCAGGGACGGATATTCTTGGTCTCAAGCACGCTACACAGTTCTACAGAACTCTACCTTGATGACCCCGTATGTCGATGAACACAAGAACAGTCTGCGCTCCAAACACCCGGAGCAGTGCGACGACTGGATTACATGTGAACACATCAGGACTTTCAGCAGTTGGTTGGAAGCACGTCTCAGAGGTGACAACACTGTTTGTGATGAGCTGTACTTGTTGTCCAGGGGACCATCTTCGACTGTTACGATTTGGAAAGGATACGAGATAAATGGGAATACATTTTACACGATTGACCAAGATCAAAAGAGCACCAACCAAAACAGCGGTGTCCGCTTTGATGCAACAACCGAGAGGGGAAAGGACACATATTATGGTTACATAGTGGACATATAGGAACTTGACTACGGACATGATTTTAAGGTCCCTTTGTTTAAGTGCAAATGGGTCAATCTGTCAGGAGGCGGGGTACAGGTAGACCCACAGTACGGAATGACAACAGTGGATCTGAAAAATCTTGGGTACACTGACGAACCGTTCGTCCTAGCCAATGATGTGGCACAGGTTATCTATGTGAAGGACATGTCTACCAGACCGAGAAAAAGAAAAGATAAGGAAGCGAATACATCATACGATGAGCCAAAGCGCCACATAGTTCTTTCAGGAAAAAGGGACATCGTGGGAGTGGAGGGCAAGATAGACATATCTGAAGATTATGAAAAGTTTCATGAAATTCCTCCCTTCAAAGTCGAGGCTGACCCCAACATCCTCATAAGCGATGAAGATTATCCATGGTTACGGCGCAATAAGCAAATGACACAAGCGAAGAAAAAGTGATGACTTCCTCCCGCAACTATTATGATGATACCATGCCAACTTTGTAACACACGAGTATGATACCATTGTCCGTTTTGTACATGCACATGCTATGTGTGGGTGAATTTATGATACCATGCCAACTTTCAACTTTTTCAGAGTTCATTTGAAATGCTTTAATGTCTTATGGTTCGGCCCTCGTAATAAATAAAAATAGCAACAATAAGTATTTTGTTGTAAGTAGAAACAAAATAAAATAAATAAAGCAAGAAAGAAAACAAAAAAACAAAAAAAGTGTTTTCAAATTTGAAAACTAATGGCACTAACAGAAAGTTTATAATTTTTCTAAAACTAAAAGCAAAAAGAATTAAAAAATACAGCAAAAAACAAAAGAAAATAAATAATGTAGAAAACAAAACAAAAAACAATTAAAAATAGCAACAATAAGTATTTTGTTGTAAGTACAAACAAAATAAAATAAATAAAGTAAGAAAGAAAACAA
>NC_041393.1:727135310-727136099 GCF_002162155.2 Triticum dicoccoides | reverse complement strand
AAAAAAACAAAAAAAGTGTTTTCAAATTTGAAAACTAATGGCACTAACAGAAAGTTTATAATTTTTCCAAAACTAAAAGCAAAAAGAATTAAAAAATAAAGCAAAAAACAAAAGAAAATAAATAATGCAGAAAACAAAACAAAAAAACTAGAAAATAATTAAAAATAGCAACAATAAGTATTTTGTTGTAAGTAGAAACAAAATAAAATAAATAAAGCAAGAAAGAAAACAAAAAAATGCCTCCTACTGGGCCCCCATGGCCTGAATACGACTAGAAACCCTACCATAGGCCAGGATTCAGGCCCGCAGTAGGCCCAGCAGGCCCATCAGGCAAAGCAGTAGCAAATAGGCCCGCAAGCCTAGGAGAGGAGTTCGAGAGGGGTGCAGCAGTGGAGCTTATAAACCACTGCGCGCCCCTCTCAACTAGCGAGGTGGGACTAAACTTTGGCCCCGACGCTGGCAGCACAGGGTCCTTTGGTACCGGTTCGTGGCACCAACCGTACCAATGCCCACCCTTTAGTCCCGGTTGGTACCACCAACCGGGACCAAAGGCCACGGGCGGGAAGCGGCGACCTTTGGTCCCGGTTGGTGGCACCAACCGGGACTAACGGGGGCATTAGTCCCGGTTGGAGTCACGGACAGGGACCAATGCCCTTGCTATATTTATTTGACGAACACATCGCCAGTTGCCGCCCGACGACGCCGAGCTCATCGACACCGCCAGGCTGCCCAGATCGACGCCGTCCGCTGCCCCGACGGCGCCTGCCGCCCAGACGCCGTTCGCGCGCC
>NC_041393.1:727134595-727135300 GCF_002162155.2 Triticum dicoccoides | reverse complement strand
AAAAAAACAAAAAAAGTGTTTTCAAATTTGAAAACTAATGGCACTAACAGAAAGTTTATAATTTTTCCAAAACTAAAAGCAAAAAGAATTAAAAAATAAAGCAAAAAACAAAAGAAAATAAATAATGCAGAAAACAAAACAAAAAAACTAGAAAATAATTAAAAATAGCAACAATAAGTATTTTGTTGTAAGTAGAAACAAAATAAAATAAATAAAGCAAGAAAGAAAACAAAAAAATGCCTCCTACTGGGCCCCCATGGCCTGAATACGACTAGAAACCCTACCATAGGCCAGGATTCAGGCCCGCAGTAGGCCCAGCAGGCCCATCAGGCAAAGCAGTAGCAAATAGGCCCGCAAGCCTAGGAGAGGAGTTCGAGAGGGGTGCAGCAGTGGAGCTTATAAACCACTGCGCGCCCCTCTCAACTAGCGAGGTGGGACTAAACTTTGGCCCCGACGCTGGCAGCACAGGGTCCTTTGGTACCGGTTCGTGGCACCAACCGTACCAATGCCCACCCTTTAGTCCCGGTTGGAGTCACGGACAGGGACCAATGCCCTTGCTATATTTATTTGACGAACACATCGCCAGTTGCCGCCCGACGACGCCGAGCTCATCGACACCGCCAGGCTGCCCAGATCGACGCCGTCCGCTGCCCCGACGGCGCCTGCCGCCCAGACGCCGTTCGCGCGCCGCCCCGCTTCCGTCCG
>NC_041393.1:727128287-727134485 GCF_002162155.2 Triticum dicoccoides | reverse complement strand
CGTGCCCGTCGTCGCTGTCACCGTCGCCGTCGTCGTCGCCCGCGCCCGTCGTCGCCGTCACCGTCGCCGTCGTCGCCGGCCACGCCCCTGCCCCGGCCCGCCGTACGTGGTCGTCGCCGCCGCCGCCGTCGCCCTCGCCGGCCGCCCCCGTTGTGCGCCGCCGCCGTCGAGGCTATGTGTTCAGTGCTTTTTTTCATACATACATGTGTATTTTTTTGTTCATTGCATTTTTTTCATATATATAATTAATGTATATATGTATGTGGTAGCTATATGATGAATGGATGTGGCTATATATATGTATGAATATAATGTTCATAGCATTTTTTTGTTTATATATGTTTTTTCATATATGTATTAATTTTTATTTAGGTTGTTAGTAGATATCGATTTTAGGTTAGTGCATTTTAATTAGGTTAGTGTAGAGGAAAAAGTAAAATAAGGAAAAGGAAGAAAAGAGGAAGAAGGAAGAAGAAAGAAGAAGAAGAAAAAGAATGAGAGGAAAAAGGAAAATAAGAAGAGGAAGAAAAGAGAAGAAGAGGAGAGGAAAAGAAGAGGAGAAATAAATAAGAAGAAGAAAAAAGAAGAAAAAGAAGAGGAGAAGAAGAAAAAATAGATTTTTTTCTATTTTTTCTTCTTGTCCTCTATTCCTTTCTTCTTCTTCTTCCTTCTCTTCCTTCTTCCTCTTTTCTTCCTTTTCCTCAATTATTTTCCTTTCTCGAGGGAGAAGAAGAAAAATAAGAGGAGAAGAAGAAAGAAAGGAATAGAGGAGAAATAAATAAGAAGAACAAAAAAGAAGAAAAGGAAGAGGAGAAGAAGAAAGGAATAGAGGAGAAGAAGAAAAAATTAGAATTCTATTTTTTTCTTCTTCTCCTCTATTCCTTTCTTCTTCTCCTCTTTTTTTCTTCTTTTTTTTCTTCGATCTTCTCCTCTATTCCTTTCTTCTTCTCCTCTTTTTATCTCTTCTTCGTTTTCTTATGTTTTATCGGGTCTGTCGCCGTCATGCTGCTCGTCTTCGCCCTCGCCGCCCCTTCGAGATAACTTCGACATGAAGGGCGGTCTATATATATACCCCCTCTCGACCGTGATAACCTATACAACGGCAGCACCCCCCTCGGCCCTCTCGCTCGACCAAAACTCTCGAGGCCACCCAAATTTACCAAGTTAAAAGTGCGTTGTCGTCAAGGCCACCCCAAACCCTTGAAGCGTTGTGTCGAGGCGATCCCAAACCCTAGAGAAGTAGCGTCGAGGCCACTAACATGATTCCTTATTGTGATTAGCTAGCTAATTCTACGTTTGCCACTAATATATATCCATCTGTACCATGTTTTTGAATAATAATTGACATGTTGTAAATATTTGCAGAAACTATGGAGCACTACCGAGACGAAGCAACAGAAGCGATGTTGGGGGAGATGATCGCAGAAGGAACTGATGTTGTTGCGTCATTTTTCATCGACGTCGTTGGTGAGGAAGGACTGGGTGAAGAAGAGGGCTATGTTCATGATGGCTCCGGCCCATTAATTCCGGTACAAGAAGAGGGCTATGTTCATGATGGCTCCGGTGATGACCCAATGGAGGTACAAGAAGGAGACCGTGCTGGCTGCTCCGGTGACCGAACCGAGTTCGGCCAAGTATATATATATTAGTTAAGCCTGTGCTGACTAGTTAATTGATGCATTCATTGTTTTGGTATATGTACACATATTAATTACTCTCGTCTTTCTTCCTTTTAATTTCTAGCCCTCCGGATCGAGCACAACTTCGGTAAGGAGACGAGTCCTGAAGAATGAATGCATCAATTAACATAGCTACCACATCACCCATCCGGACAAAGAGCGCATTTTCTGCTCAGTGCGGGGTTCTTGTTAGGGACAAGATCCCGATCAGCATCCACCAATGGTATAAGCCTAAGAACGACCCTGAGGTGTCTTATGTCAATGATATGCAGAAAGGAGATCTTTGGACTCAGCTGAAGGCAAATTTCACCCTACCGCCAGAGGAGGATCCGGAGAAGCCAGTTAAAGAGCAATTAATCAAGTCTTGTACTCTTAAGAAGATGGCAACCCTATTCATGAGGTGGAGGAAAGAGTTGAACCATTTTGTCAAAAAAAAAAGACACCAGAATTCATCAGCAAATATGAGAAGATCAAAGATCACTGGCCCGCATTTGTGGCCCACAAGACATCGGAAAAGAGTAAGAAGATGTCGGCGACGAACAAGCAAAATGCTGCGAAGAAGAAGCTTCACCATCGCACGGGGTCAGGTGGCTACCTCAAAGCCCGGCCTAAGTGGTCCAAGGCTGAGAATGATCTGCTTGAAAAAGGGATCGAACCAGAGACAATGAGATGGCCAGACCGTTGCCGGACTTGGTTCTTCGGGGCTGGCGGAACCTTGGACCCTGTATCAGGGATGTGCCGTTGGACGAACGAGCAACTAGAAATACCAGTCAAGAACCTTCGACACTATATCAATGTAGCGCAGAAAAGGACGTTCGTACCAGACAGGGAGAAGGACAAGCTCACAATGTCCCTCTGGAATCCTGAGCACCCTGGACGGACACGAGGCACACCAGGCTCCATTCCGTGGAAGGTTGGTTTTCCGGACGCAGGGGGTTACAAAACCCACGAGAGGAGGAAGAAACTGTAGCAGGGCCAACTGCAGGCGCTGCACGAAAGGGTAATGGGGCTAGAGGAACGAGAAGAGGAACGAGAAGCAGCAGATCGCAGCAAACGACCTGCCGAAGCTTCCCCCGAAGCTACCCCGCCATCTCAGCGGAGAAGCAGCGTGGCTTCCACCAAGCAACGTCGTACTCCTTCTCCTCTGCCTCGTAAGCAAGCACGAAAGAAGAGAGATGCCGCAGCCGCTCCGTCTGCTCCGGCGTCTAGCAGCACAACCAGAGGCGGGGGGCAATACAGATACGGTCCACCTCTTAAGCCTCTAGAGAAGTTACCGTACAAGAGGACCGAGGAGGAAAACGATACGATTGTGCGGACCCATGTGAAGGAGTTCTTTGAAGGGGTGAAAGCAAAGAGACATCCACCTCCGGAGGAGAAGGTAGATCCGGTGAAAGCAAAGCGCACTATCGATGCCCTAAGGAAACCATCAAAGTCTCCACCGAGAACCAACTATGAGCGCATTACTGAACAGACATATCTCCAAGCCCAGCGGTCGGGAACTACTGCCAGTGCTAAAAGGTCAAAAGAACGAGCAAAGAGGAAAAATTGCCCAGCTCGGCGAACAAGCACAACAATCGTGCCCCCCGCTCAATGTGTCTAATGCTCTGGGGACGGTGGCCGGTTATGGCAATCTTGCAGATTACCTGCCTGACGATCAACTTTCTGATTTCTTGGAGGTGGACGAACACAGATACGAGTACGGGAAGCCTCTCGTCAAAGATGAAAAATCTCTAACAACAATGATGCGAAGATTCCATAATTGGTACATGGAAACCTGCAGAGAGTCTAGGGGTACGAATGCTTTGTATCTGAATATTAAAGAGGAGCACGACCTCGTTGCAAATGATCTGTTGACTGTTCCATTTGATGAGTTCTTCGCGTTCTTCAATCAAAAGGCCCTTGATAAACTAATGGTCTTTTGCTACTGTCTGTAAGTACTATTTCTGTTATTAAGTCTCTATATATAGCTCGGCTCTTTCATTTCATGTATTTATAATTAATTATCCTCAATATATTATGCAGATTGAAGATCGTCGAGTGCAAAAAACAAGAAATTTATGATATTGGGTTCATTAACACAAATACCATAGATGAATTTCTGGTTAAAAAGGACGTCAAAGAGGCCGAGGACAACGTACTACAATCGTTGATCAAAAATCAAAATAAAGATACCATACTCTTTCCTTAGAACGGCAAGTGAGTGTTACTGTCGTGTGCATATTCGGTTTCCCTTATTACTCGAGCGAGGTTATAGTAATGTAATTGATGAGTTATGCATGCGTGCGCATGTACCACTATATTCTTTTGGAGATTAAGCTTGAGCGTGGACTAGTAACCGTCTTAGACTCGAGACGGAAAGATCCCAAAACCTATGCGGACATGACTGAAATGCTCAGCAAGTAAGTTCAATCGATCATTATCTCACCATATCGACAACTTTTTGTTCATTTCCTGATATCTCAAGTAATAATAATTATTTTCTTTGTCTTGCAGGGTTTGGAAACAGTTCACCGCACAAGCTCCGGGACTGCCGAAGGAGCTGCGATATACATACCCGAAAGTAAGTACTACTGGCTAGCTAGTTGCGCGCATCTCCCGTTGATTCTATAGCTATACTTTCATCAATGCCATTTATAATGCTTCATTATCAGTTTGATTGACCTCTATTTCTCGTAAAGTGCTTGTGGCAGGAAGAAGGGAATGATTTCTGTGGATACTACGTGTGCGAGTTCATCCACAACACGACTTTGAAAAATAAGCGGGGCTACTCTCAAAGACAATATGAAGTGCGTAAGCAATAATATTCATAATTTCATTTTATTACACCATTATTTCTGTTGAGTTTCATTCATATATATGTATTAATTAACCCCCTTCTTCAAATTAGACGTGGCAGATGCGGAATGAACTCCTAGAACCAGATCGCATGAAAGCAATTTAAGAGGAATTGGCGGGATTCTTTCTTGACCACGTCATCAATAAAGCCGGATAATACCATGTGGAAAGTGATTTCAATTGCTAGGGGATTGTAATTAAGAGATCTTATACATATTGTACATGTATGTAGCCAGTAGCGTCAGATACATAATATACGAAAACTTGTTGTTCGACCAATCTCTCGGAGAAGGAGAGGTCGATCGATCACTTCTCTCGGTATGCATGACGAACTTCTGTACTCAATGGTTCTCTCGATCACTTATGTATATATAGTACGTAGCGTCGACCAAGCACGGACATAAGAAAGGACACTTCTCTCTATTAATTAGCTAGCTAACACAATATATGAAACACCTAAATTAACCCCGCAAAACCCCCAACCCCCCTCCTTTCAAAAAAAAAACAAAAACCCCAGCCACGGGAAGGCTGACGCGTGGATGCCTTTTGGTCCTGGTTGGTACCACCAACCGGGACCAAAGGCCCCCTGACTGGGCTCGGCGCACAGGGCCACGTGGAGGCACATTGGTCCCGGTTCGTGTTTGAACCGGGACTAATGGGTGGAGGTATTATTAACGACCCATTAGTCCCGGTTCATGAACTGGGACTAAAGACCCTTACGAACCGGGACTATTAGGTGTTTTTCTACTAGTGTAGGGTACATGGTTAGCACACCTCACACTGTGTGTGCAACCAAACATGTGCTTATGTGTGAGTTCATACAATGCGGGCAACCAAACTCCACACACTAAGCGATCCCCTAATGTGAGAGAACTAGATGTGGGCAACCAAACAATTTGAAGATGTTGCATTACAGCCTGCATTTCCTCAACTAGCCTCCATTTGAGTCAGGCTGAGCTAAGCTAGGGCCGCGAGCTACGGCTGCCAAACACGCCCTCAATGACTAACCAAGAGAGCTGATTGTCCAACAGAATGATATCACTTAGCATGCAGGGCCCCGTGGACAAGGTCATCTGATTTTTTTTAAAAGCACATCCTTTAGTCCCCATCATATAGAGTAAAGCAACCATCGAGAAACATCATTACCGCAAATTCAAAGTCGGTGAACTTCGCCACTGCGTCACGATCGTAGCAGATGTGGGCTTCAACAAAGATATGATGGATCTTGTCGTAGACTTGCACAACTGAGTGGCCTGACATCTCGCACAAGTAGTGGGCTGCCACGTGCTTCAACTCCTCCGTCTCCCACAGGTGTGGTGAGCCATGGTGGTACGGGCTAAGGGACATGAAGCTTGGGATGACATAGCGTTCATCGATCCCCGCTCGTAATAAGCCTCGTGGGAACCTGTGGATATTGGTTGCAAGTTTGGGGAAGTCAGCCTCTAGTCTCTCCCTCGTATTTCTCACCATCTCTTGGATCTCGATACCATCGCTGTCCATGGCACCAACACTGGAGGTAGGAATCAGGGACGACTCAATATAGTGATCTGCACAAAATGAAAACAAATTGCTACATCATCAGGTCATAGTGCAAGTCTTGCAGGCTGTCGTCAAAATCCCTCCAGTCGAGCGTGCGCCATTGACCACAATCACGCAACGACGGCAGCCACTTTGGCCCCGTCGG
>NC_041393.1:727118158-727128022 GCF_002162155.2 Triticum dicoccoides | reverse complement strand
CCGGCCAGCATGCTGCCGTGCCTCTTGCCGAGCTGCCCGCGAGCCTCGTGCTGTGCGTCCTCCCGTTGCCGCCCCATCCTCTCATTGTTTCAGTCTGGGTTGGGATACGCCGCTGACGACAATGCTGGCCTGCCCTGCCAAGGGATGTAGCGTGCTCAAGGCTGGTCCGGCTATGCCCCCAAGCGAGCTAGCTGCGCCCACGTTCGCGTCGCTCCCCGCAGCTATGCCCCCAAGGAAAAGTTCCAACTCATTCATCATGCCTTAATTGTGCTTCACCAAAACAATACACCTCACTTTAGAAATAATTTTCTTAAGGCCAGTCAAATGTTCATAAATGCAGATAATACCCTTCAGGATTTGGCATTAATAAATTCATTTTTCTCCTATTTTACATTTATTATTATCATCATCTTCATTATTGTGGTTCACCGGATCAAACTTTGTTCAATTGGCACATATAGGTTCATTTTTGAAGTACACCTAAACATGATCAAGCCATTAATATAGTGGACCCTGCTGAATTATCGATCATAATAAAGACATTTCTAATTGTTTGTAGAAATATCACAAAAGATACATCTGCATAACTTACTTAAGCATACCACATATGGTATATTTAATAAATATTCTTAAATAATTATATTTAGGTCTCTGTAACTATATCTATGATAAAATTAATTATTATAAATGTATCTAAGGATATCACATTTAATAGATAATGACAAATGTATGGATCAGTTTAGGATATGAGTCCAAATATGTATTTCTGCGCTCAATCTCTTTCATATTCTCCGGTATGTTTGTGCTTACCTTGCTTTGAACATATAGCCAATACAACAAAGAGACCATGCCTGGAGTTTGTCACGGAATACAAATTATCTTTCACGTTACTTTAACATGTGATGGTACTATGCTTTATGCCTTTGTTCTCACTATAAACGACTAAGCTAACCGACTTGCAATATTATTGCACACGATATAATATTATTTACATCAACCTACCAGTTCACTACAATGACCATGCAACCAACTCACTCGCGAGATGAACATTAATTCAGTGTATCCGTCTAACAATATGTGTAAACCCAATAATATGTGAAATAAATCTGATGGATCAATCAATACAAACAATATCAAGTGTCCGATTGTTCGTTCCGCGACCTAAATTTTATTCCACCTAATGGTTTACAAGTCTATGCCATATTCAAACATCAGTCACAAGTAGACTGGCAAATTAGTGTACAAACGCCGACATGCAGACTCATAGTTTGAGTTATAATATTTCACCGAATTTGTTTACATTTAAGATGTAATAAAATGCTCGAGATGAATCTGATGGCTAAGCTTGGTTGATCAAGACTTCAGAAAATTGAAACCTCAGTTGCTGGCAATATAAACATATTTTTTTTATTGTATAGCGAGGTGGTCAACCAACTATACTTACATACAAATTGAGCATTAGTCTATAAAACCACAAAAATGTAGCAATTATCAACCTGGCAATCGATCAAAGCTGACATGGGCATGTACCACTCATCTTATATGTCAGATTAATTCTTTTATTTTCGCTAAAAGTCAGGCACGACAATTGTTGGATACAAAAACACATGCAAACTGTCAACTGGCCAATATAATATAAAAATTGATAGGTGCAGGTTAGGAAATATGTAGATTTGAGGAGAAACATATGCCTTATTAGAAAAAAAAGCGAGAGAGTTTCTAGATTTCTTTAAGGCCATTATTATCGCCCAATCGGCAGAAGTTAAACAAAATCTCTGCATTATGGTTCTGTATCACACAGTCCTAAAACAAAGATCAAAAAAGAAAAACGCATTTAAGATGGGATAAAAACACTCTAGATGAATCTGATGCCTAAGCCGTGTCAAAAAGACTTGAAGGCGAACTTAGCCGTTGATCAATCATGAATATGTTCACTTAATGTATAGATTGGGTCAGCTAGACAATTGCTTTTCGAGAAAAGAAATACAAAGTAGTCTATAATGCCATAATAGTTTAACCAGCGCTACCTACAAAACAGGGTGAATATGAACATGTATTACTAAACTTATGTGTTTAACTTATTTTATTGCTCTGACAGTAAGGCACAATAATTCTTAAATATGGATACAAAATTGATGCAAATGGTTCTGTAACAAAAAAGAGTGCACATATAATACTATTATTCCTCAGCTTTGAAATCATTTATAATAGTTTATATAATTAACAAATTATATGTACTTTTATATTACTATAAATACCTTAGTGGGTATGTACCTTTTCTTCTAACATCGATCTTTGGTGAAGAATATTAGACATGTTATGATGTTGCCTCCACAATTGCGCGGGTCACTATGCTAGTATACATAGAAGATGAAATGTTCCACTAATCCCTTGCAACCATGAGTTGGTAAAGTCCTCCTGTTTAGTTTCCTATATACACACAAAATCGACCTAAAACGTCTGAGATGGATTCTTGTAGATCCGTGATATATCCTACATCGCCCAGGACTGTGTCGAGCTCTACAAGCGTGATTTCCCCGGCCCGTCCGGCAGGGGCCTTCAGGCCTACCTCGAGTACCTCCCCATGCTCCTCTGGAGGTGTTGTGCACGCCACCGCTTGGCCAAGAGGATCAGTGAGCTCAAGGCCCGCGTCCATGACGTCGGCCAGAGGCGGGAGCGCTACGGCGTCATCATCCCCACGGTTGAGGAGGCCCCGCTGACGCTGGCCGAGGTCCTACCTAGCCAGGACAAGATCGACGAGGCCAGAGAAGAATTTGCACGTGCGCTAGCACGTGACAAGAAGAAGAAGAAGAAGAAGAAGCAGGAACTCCCTTTTTTTTTAAAGAGGCCATCCTCCTCATTAATAAGGATCTTCAATCGGCAGCCACTGATGTACGTAAGTGCCTCCTTAGTAATTTGTCGCAAGATCGGAGTGCGGCCGTCTGCATGGAGATGCTTCTCCGTGCTCTTCGGGATCATAGCAATGTCTACCAGGCGGTTGAGAAGACCAATGGAGAACTGAAGAAATTAGTCAAGGATGCTGGCATGGATATCAAAGATTTTCCCACTCAAGTGATGATCTTCTGCTACAGCAAGTTGTCTAGGAGTTACAAGAGCTGCTTGCAGTATCTCTATGCCTTCCACGAAGAAGCCACCATCAGCAGGACAAGCTTGGTCCGGCGATGGCTCGCTGAAGGCCGCGTGGAGAAGCAAGTTGATGATTCCCTCAAGGAGGTGGAGAAGCAAGTTGCTGCTTCCCTCGAGGAGGCAGCGGAGCTCTGCTTTAAAGATCTCCTCTTCCGGGGGTTCCTTCTTCCTGTCAACGACCCAACCACTGCCACCTGCAAGGTCAAGAGCTGCACAATTGATGACATCATCTGGAAGTTCCTCCATCGTATGTCCACAACTGATAACTTTGTGGACAACCTGCCGACTCACCTCCACTAGCAGATTCGCATCCGACGCTTTGTGAAACGGCAAGCAGAGCAACTACAGAAGAATCATCCACGACCACGACACCCTTGGAGCATCTGCGGCCGCGGGATGCCGCCGCCGGATGCAACACGGCGGTGGATCCTAATCCCATGGTTGACATGCTCAACTTCCTCGATTCTCTTCACCAAGCCTACCGGCTGAACGTGCTGGATCTTGGGGGCTGCAAGGGTCTACAAAAGAGCCACCTCAAGAGCATCTGCAAGGTGGTCTCGCTCAAGTACCTTAGCCTCCGGAAAGCAGATGTCTCCCACCTGCCCTGGGAGATCAACAATCTCATAATGTTGGAGACACTCGACATCTGGGAAACTAAGGTACGGGGCCGACACATGAACTACATTTACCTCCGAAAGCTAAAGCACCTACTTACCAGCCTGAAGATGAGGACGGAGGAGGAGACACTCTGCTGGGCGGGTATGCCTGGTAGGATTGGGAAGATGAAAGACATGGAGATACTATCAGTTAAAACCGAATAGATCGAGAGTATTTTTGCCGTACTTTGCCCAGCGTGGGGCTTTCTCATTATATAGACAACAACATATACATTGTTTGGAGTACAAGGCAAGGCTAGGATCACAACCGATCCTTGCCATAGTTAGGATATACACAATCCCTAAACAATAGGTACAGCTAACCAACGCTATCGCTTAACACTCCCCCTCAATCTGAACCGACGTGAACGAGATTTAGATTGGACTGAAATCGACGGAGGGTGAGATGAGTAGCGGGTTTAGTGAACATGTCAGCTAGTTGATCACTAGACGCGATGAACCGAACATCAAGAGCGCCCATGGCCACCTTCTCGCGAACGAAGTGGAAGTCAATCTCAATATGCTTGGTATGTGCATGGAAGACAGGATTCGCCGATAAGTACGTAGCGCCGAGGTTGTCACACCATAAAACCGGCGGTGTGGAGAGATGCACTCCAAGATCCCGCAGCACATACTGTATCCAAGTAGCCTCGGCAGTGCCATTAGCCAGGGCTTTGTATTCAGCTTCGGTACTCGAACGAGAGACAGTGGGTTGCTTACGAGAGCTCCAGGAGACAAGGTTTGGACCAAAGAAGATGGCGAAACCGCCAGTGGAGCGCCGATCATCTGAACAGCCAGCCCAATCAGCATCAGTGTAGATGTGGAGAGCACACGAAGGAGAACGTGCAAACTGCAGTCCCGTAGAGACAGTGCCCTTGACATACCGAAGGATACGCTTGACAGCTTCATAATGAACAGTGGTCGGTTGAGACAGAAACTGGCAAACTTTGTTGACAGCAAAAGAAATATCTGGCCGCGTCAAAGTGAGATACTGCAAACCCCCAACCAAACTCCGGTATTTAAAAGCATCGTCAGCAGAAAGCACAATACCAGCAGCACGAGAGAGTTTATCCGTGGATGACATGGGGGTGGTAACTGAACGACAACTCTCCATGTTAGCACGATGCAGAAGATCAAGGGCATACTTATGCTGAGTAAGAAGTAGACCAGAAGAACGATATTGAGCCTCAATACCGAGAAAATACTCCAAACGCCCAAGATCCTTGATAGGAAAAGTGCCGGCGAGAGTCTGAATAAGGCGATCAACAGCAGCAGCCGAAGAACCAGCGATAACAATGTCATCAACATACACCAACATGAATACCTGAACACCTTGATGATCGAAGATGATCAGAGAGGTATCTGCTTTGCTGGAAACAAAACCAAGCTGATGAAGTTTATCACTTAAACGGGCATACCAGGCGCGATGAGACTGCTTCAAACCATACAAAGCACGCTGAAGTTTGCAAACATGTCGCGGATACCGAGGATCCTCAAAACCAGGAGGCTGCTGCATATACACGTCCTCAGACAAGAAACCATGGAGAAACGCATTACTGACATCAATCTGGCGAAGACACCATCCACGCGACACGGCGAGGGAGAGCACAAGACGAACAGTGACAGGTTTGACCACCGGACTGAAGGTGTCATGATAATCGATGCCATACTGCTGAGTGAAACCACGAGCAACGAGACGGGCTTTGTATTTATCAACAGAGCCATCAGGGCGAAACTTCGTCTTGAATATCCATTTACTGCCAACAATGTTAGTACCGGGGGGTCGAGGGACAAGTACCCATGTGTGAGTCCGCTGAAGGGCGTCGAACTCTGCCTCCATGGCGGTCCTCCATGCAGGTTCCGAAAGAGCAACCCGATGCGTCGCCGGAACAGCAAGAAACGCTCCGCGGCGATACGGGTCATACCGGACCATACCGTCCGTCCACACCTTCGGACGGAACACATTGTTGCGCTGCCGTGTCGTCATAGGTTGAGGTGCTGTCGGAGTAGCAGGCGGCACTGAGGATGTCGCAGAGGAGACATCGGCAGAGGGTGGCGGCGAAAGATCCTCCCCCTGGTCGAGTACAGGGGAGCTGGCCACTGGAGAAATCGATCCAGCATCCACGCCGGGCCCAGTAGCGGCAGTGGGCGACTGTGGCCCATGAAGCGGAGCTCGGCGAGGACGAGGCAGTGGCCAGGCATGGGCTGGCGGGCCGAGGCGAAGCACTGGGCGCCTCGGGGGGCGGGACATGCACATGCACGTCAGCCGTTCCTGCGTCGTGTACGTTGATCGCCCGGGCTGGTACCTGAACAGAAACAACAGAAGAAACACCAGGAGCATCAACGGGTAACAAGGACATGTCATAATTACGTGCATGATCATTCTGAACAACTGGTTCTTTCGGAGGAAAAGATACAGGTAGGAGCTGAGACACGTCGACCACCGCACCTGGAGTGGCAAACGGAAAAACATTCTCGTCGAAAGCAACATCGCGAGATATGTAGATGCGACCGGTACTGCAATCGAGGCATTTGTAGCCTTTGTGCATAGGACTATATCCAAGAAACACGCACATTTTGGAGCGAAACTCTAACTTACGGGAGTTATATTTTCGAAGGCTAGGCCAGCATGCGCATCCAAACGTACGGAGGAAGGAGTACTCGGGGGCTATGTTGAGAAGACGAAAGAGAGGAGTGGCATGATTAATGACTGGGGTAGGCATTCTATTGATAAGATAACATGCGGTGAGGAATGCTTCATCCCAGTACCGGAGGGGAAGAGAGGAATGCGCAAGGAGAGCTAGCCCAGTCTCGACAAGATGTTGATGCTTCCGTTCAGCAATACCGTTTTGTTGAGATGTATGAGGACACGACACACGGTGGGAAATACCGGTGCGCTGGAAATAGGCATGGAGACGGTGATACTCACCGCCCCAATCAGACTGCACGGCGCGAATAGTGGTGTTTAAGAGGCGCTCAACGTGCTTCTGAAACACATAGAAAACATTCTCAACATCGGATTTATGCTTAAGCAAGTATATCCAATAGTAGCGACTATAGTCATCAATAAAACTAACGTAGTATTTAAAACCCCCAGAAGAGGATAACGCCGGACCCCAAACATCGGTATGAACAAGCTCAAGAGGTGCAGTAGACACACGAGTGGAATAACCATAAGGCAATTGATGACTCTTAGCACGCTGACAAGCATCACAAATAAAAGACTCATTGTTTGGAGTACACGGGAGATTATTGGACTTGATAGTGGTTTGAACTACTTTATTCGACGGATGACCAAGACGCTGGTGCCGGTGGTGCGATGAAAGCTTGACACCAGAAGACGCATGCTTCTCATGATGGGAGGCTCGACCGAACGGAAGAGGATAAAGGCCGCCACGACTCCTACCGCGAAGGAGGATTTTCTTCGTTACCTTGTCCTTAACAAGAAAGAAATATTTGTGAAATTCGAGGAAGATGTTATTGTCAGAAACAAGGCGATAAACGGAGAGTAAATTTTTGGCTAACGAAGGGACATGGAGGATATTGTTCAAGGCTAGGGAAGAACCAGCTAAACGAGATTGACCAATGTGCGTAATAGACATACCTGAGCCGTTTGCTGTTTGAACCTGGTCCTTCCCGTGGTAGCGTTCATGGATGCCTAGCCGGTCCATGTCATTGGTGAGATGATCGGTTGCCCCGGTGTCGAAAAACCACGGCTGTGTCTGGGGCACCCGCTCGTTGTGGCTGTGGGTGGAGGCGGCCGCATTGCCGGAGCGCTGTCCATCGGCCTGAAAGGCGTCGTTGTAGCGATTCTTGCAGGAGAGGGCCTCATGACCCCATGCCTTGCAGACCTGACAACGTGGGCGCCAGCGACGGTTGCCACCACCACTGCCGCCGCCTTGTCCGCCGGTACCACCGCCGCCGTTGCGGTTTGTGTTGCGGTTAGCTTCCTGGCCACCGTTGTAGGAGCCGCCGCTGCCATAGTGGCCACCACCGTGTTGGCCACCGCTGCCATGCGAAGGGGCACCACCAGAGCGCCCGGTGTTGTCGAAAGGGCGGCCTCCACCGCGGCTGCTGTCACCCTGCCGAGCCGCGGCGTTCGCCGAGGAGGAGTATCCGCCGGCCTGGGCGTTCTGCACCTGGATCGCCTCACAAGACAGCAACATGGGGTAAAATTCAGAGAGAGACAGGGAGGCATTGGCGGCACCGAGAACGGCGAGAGCCTGCTGAAGTGCCTCGAATTGGGATCCGAGGCCAACAACGATGTAGTCGATCAGTTCATCATCGGGGACGGGGGAGCCCGCCATTGCCATGGCGTCGGCAAACCCCTTCATCTTGCTGTAGTAGTCGGCGGCGGACATGTCGTTCTTCTTTAATGTCATCAGCTGGCGACGGATCTGACGGATCCCGGCCCGATTTTGGGCGGAAAACAGGTCGGTGACGCAGCCCCAGACCGAAGCCGACGTGGTGCGCCCGACCATCTGCGCGAGGATGTCCTCGCTCATCGATCCGACAAGGATCGAGAGGACACGCTGGTCGGCGTACCACCAACGCGCAAACTCCGGGTTGGCCGCCGTGGTGGCGGTGTCCCCGCTCCCCGTGGTGATGGTGGCGGGAGGGCAGGCGCAAGACCCGTCCAGGAAGCCATACCACCCTTGGCCGGCAATGGCAGGCACGACCTGGGTTTTCCACAGGAGATAGTTGGAGCGATCTAAACGGACGGTAATGGTGTTGTTGAAAGTGGTAGGGAGGGTGGTGGGGATGGAGGTGGCAACGCCGGCGGCTAAGGAAGCGGAAGAGGAGGAGGTGATCGCGCCGGCGGTGCCAGAGAGCTGCGGCGCGAGCGTAGTCATTGTGTGCAGCCTCGGGAGATTGGATCGGAACGATCGCTCTGTTACCGAGTTAAAACCGAATAGATCGAGAGTATTTTCGCCGTACTTTGCCCAGCGTGGGGCTTTCTCATTATATAGACAACAACATATACATTGTTTGGAGTACAAGGCAAGGCTAGGATCACAACCGATCCTTGCCATAGTTAGGATATACACAATCCCTAAACAATAGGTACAGCTAACCAACGCTATCGCTTAACACTATCCCGGGTCAAGGTTTGGTATGGCAAGAAGGAATTCGAAGAAGTTGGCCGCCTGCTGAAGCTTAGGAAGCTGGGCGTGGTTCTCGTCCATAGCCAAAGCCAAGCTCAATACAGCATGGACAATCTACTCCAAGCAATCGCCAAGCTGAGAGAGTGCTTACGCTCTCTCTCAATATGGGTCACTCCACCACCCACAAATGGAGACCATAGTGTCACTCTGAATATGGAGATGACATCGGAGCAAAGTGCACCCAGGTTACTCAAGAGCCTGAATATCAAGGGCGTGCGCTTTCCCAACTCCGGGCTGCCTCGCTGGATCTGCGAGCTACATCTACTCTCTGAGATTACACTGTGGAACACTTTTCTATCTACAGACTCTCTGCAGGACCTTGGCAACAATCTCCATCACTTGCGCTGCCTTCGGCTCCGTCACAACTCGTACAACGAGCACAAGCTCACCTTCAGCAAGGATGGATTCCAAGACCTCAGGTTTCTCATCATCGAGGGCGACACCATCACCACCGTCGACTTTGAAGAAGACAGCACAACACATTTACCTCAACTCAAAAAGATCCTTTGGCGCAACATGGCCGTCAACAAGGAAGCACCTTGCCCTCGGCTCAAGAAGATTGTTTGGCGCAACATGGCCATCAATCAGGCGGGCACGCTTTCTGGAATCTGCCACCTTGACATGTTGAAAGAGGTGGAGCTCAAGGGCCACTTCACCGACTCGAGCATCATTCCGCACAGCAATGGGTGCAAACCGAGGCATGAGCCATGAGCTATGTGTTGCGTGACCGATTCTCTCTCAATCTATTTGTGTGTCGTGCCTGAATAAGTATGTGTGCATGTAAACGTATGTGTGCATGAAAATGTATGTGTGCATGCTTGTTACGTAATTGGTTGTGATTTACTTTGATATGTGTATCGACGACCTTGCTGTCGGATGTATTTGTATGTGAAAAC
>NC_041393.1:727093947-727117924 GCF_002162155.2 Triticum dicoccoides | reverse complement strand
AGTTGCGGAGCTTGAATGACAGAAACTGTGTGTGTTTGTGTTTGTGTGGTGCCCTTTTATGCCAGAGTCACATCCGCCCTTGCATTACACAAACAATTGTTGTCTTGTTTTGAGATCGTCAGACATTGCATTTTGTTTTGAGATCGTGCTGAAATGATTGGGATCTCATTGGGTTCTTCTAGTAGAGTGTAGCGACTAGATGGTCGTATGTAGCTCAAAACGGATCCTGACTAATAAAAATCTCTCTGATTTGAAGCCTTTTATCCCTCTCTATGGTGATTGCTGCGGCTTCATCAAAACCGCGTGAGCTCAGAGGGTGTTTGTTTCTAGGGACTTATTGGCTTAGGGACTTAAAAAAGTCCCTATAAGTCCCATCTAAACCAAACAGGAGGGACTTATAGGGACTTAAAATGGGCATTTGGGACTTATGAAATAAGACTCTCAAGGAGGGACTTATAGAGACTTATAGTTGTAATATGGTCTTATAGGAACTTATAAGCCCAGGAACCAAACACGTAGGGACTTTTTAGGGACTTGGAACTTATAAGTTGGGACTAAAAAAAGTCCTAGGACTTATGAACCAAACAGGGCCTCAGTCACCTCCTTGTCAGGGATAGGGATACGCCCTCCTCAAACAAAAGGACTGCCACTTGATTTGCATGTCTATGATGCTTGTATCTGTGACTGCCAGTCTTCTAAGCCAGCGTACCTTTTGGTAAACAGGCAAAACCACCAGCCTTGGAAGTTTGGCGTTTCAAAGGAAACTTTGAGCGAACATTGGCACAGAAATTTTTTGACTCCTAAACCATAGGAAAGTTACAGTTTTATCCGAATTTACACTCAGTCTCAGACCCAAACTAAAATCTAGAAAATACTACTCGTTACTGGATTGGACCAACCTTTGGCACATTACTACTCTGCTCTTAATAAGCTTTCCTCTGTTTTCTTGTTCCTCCTCTTCACAGCTGCAAGCATCTTCTATTCTAATTTTCTTAGGGATTCATTCATTCAGTCTGATGTTTCGACATCTCCAATTAGAAAAGGCAGAGATAACTAAGAGAATAGGAAGGCGCTGGCCTAGGAAGCTAGATAATCAAACATGAATGCGCTAGCTTTTATCAAGAAAAGGAATGCGCTGGGCTTGGAAGCTGACGATATCTATCTTGAATAACCACTGATGATACAAACTTCAGGTACAAACAACTAGCGACACAAAATTCAGGTACATTTGATACACCTAACTAGTAAGAAGATCAAAGGGAAGGGGTTGGCCCTTGACTAGACAGATTTATAAAGATAGCACAAGTAGAGGTATACATACTGGTTATACATTATACCTGTACTGTGATCAGAAAAATCACACCATGTAATATAAATCTAACAAGGGATCAAACCAAGGTGGATGTGATGGTATAATTTTACACACGGAAACTGTATGACGTCGATCACACCGCAATAAGCACGATTTGTAGACTAATCAGAAATCAGTTTATCAAATGCACATTGTTCGTTCGAACTGCTACGGCTGATGCTGCTTGAGACTCATCAAGGTTCTGAAGGTACCTGCGAGCACGCTACCTATAGAGAGCAAGGCAGCCATGACTCTGATGACTCTGCTGTTGTTGTAGGCGAAACTATACCCGACGATGCTCATAGGCTTTTCACGCTTGTACGTATCAATCTTCTCAGTGATGACAAAGTAGCGGTTGCCGAGGCGCAGGTGGCGAGCGAGGCCCTTGAGGAAAACGAGCAGCTCATGGTTGCTGAAGAAGCTGCGAACGAGGTGCTTCGCTCGCTGCTCATGCACATCCTCTTCCTTGTCCATGAGCATTGCCAGGAGGGAGATGTACAAGCTGATGAAAAAGTTGTCTGATGGAAATCCGGTAGCCATGCAGGCCTCGTAGGCTGCCATGTTGACGAGCCAGGAAGCGGTACAATCATCTATGAACAATGGCGTAAGGGACAGGTGGCCGCCGAAGATGGGGTCTCTCTGAATGCTCATGTCTGCGAACCATGTCTTGTTGCTGGTGTTAGACCTGATAAGCTCATGTCACGTAGAGTAGTTTTTTGTTTTACTCCCTACGTTCCTAAATATAAGTCTTTGGAAAGATTTCACTATGGACTACATATGGAGCAAAATGAGTGAATTATACTCTAAACGCATCTATATACATCCGTATGTGGTTCATAGTGAAATGTCTACAAAGACTTATATTTAGGAACGAAGGGAGTAGCAAATAATGCATGAAGGGTGATGTGATCTGGACATGCACGTAGCTAGGGGGTCGGGTGCCTGGCATGCACCGATCACGTTGTTCCCTTTTTCTCTCCCAGTGGGCGCATGCGCTGTGAGATGTGGCCATGGGATGGCGCGGTCGTCTCGGATCATGCATGGTGTGCCCGCCGGGAGGTAATTAGCTTCTTTATTGTTCGTTGTAAACGCCAACATGTATGCAGAGAGGAATGAGAACAGAAAACGCTGTGAAATATTAGCAACACAAAAGCTCCCACTCTCTCAAGCTCGAGTTCATCGTGTTTGAGTCTCCCTCTCTCCCTCTCTGGCCCGATCGACAACGACAATGGGCATCCGAGCGAGGTGTTTGATCCACTCTCTGGTGGCCGGCGGTGTTTGATCCACGGCACACATGTCGGGCGACGAGTCAGACGGAAAGAAGAAGGGGGACGGAACGCAGACCACAGTCCTCTTCGCATTGGCTGAGGAGGCATCGTCGAGAGAGAAGTGCCGGAGAGCGAGACCTCTTCGCCAACAATATGGTCCTCACCCGCACAAACTACATGGAGTGGGCTCTTGTGATGCAGGTCAAGCTACAGCTCGCGGGCGTTTGATCTGCGGTGACTAATGGCACCGCCGAGGACAGCGACGACAGGCGTGCACTTCAGATCATCCTCACCGGCGTGCCGCTGAAGCTGCTCCGGGTCCTGGCCACCAAGGACACGGCCAAAACGGCCTGGGAGATGATCAAGGCGCTCCGGATGGGGAGCGAGCACACCCGTGAGGCCAACGCGCGGGTTCACCATTGAGAATTCGAGGAGCTCCGCTTAAAGGACGGCGAGTCCGTCGAGGATTTCGTGCTGCGGTTCTCCAGCCTCGTCACCAACCTCGAGCCGTATGGCGATCCCGTGACGAAGCACAAGGCCGTCCAGAAGTTTCTCCGCGTCGTGCCGCACAAGTACCAATATCGATCTGAAAAACATGTCGATCGAGGAGCTGACAGGGCGTCTGTCGGCATGAATACCACTACAACCTCGACGACACGGTGCAGTCCGGTGTGCGCCTCATGTACACCGCCGCAGAGTGGGCCACATGCGAGCGGTAGCACGGGGTTGGCGGGTCATCATCCGGCGGCGGTAGTGGTAAGAACAAGTCGCCGGGCAAGTACAAGCCTCAGGGCGACAACAAGCCCATGCTGGGGAGCGCGGGCGCGTGCGGCTCCGACAGGAAGAAGAAGGGAAAGTGTCATTACTGCAACAAGCCAGGGTACTGGAAAAAGGAGCGCGGACTCGGCTCAAGGATGAGGACTAAAAGGGCAAGTGCCACTACTGCAACAAGCCGGGGCACTGGAAAAAGGAGTGCCAGACTTGGCTCAACGACGAGGACGAGAAGGGCAAATAGGACCAGACAAATCTTGTACAAGTCGGCACCGAGCACGATCAGGGTCTGTACATGGCCGTGGTCACCAATGTCGACACGACGCAGCTCGTGGCGCCTCAAGAGGTGTACCTCAACGAGGAGAAGGTCATGCCTGTGCCCTCGCTAGACGGTATGTGGTTCTTTGACACCGTGGCCAGCAGTCATATGACGGGCGACAGACATGTCTTCTCGTTGCTTGATGACACTGTGCACGGTACGGTGAAGTTTGGGGATGGCTCTGTTGTGGCCATACGTGGACGGGGCAGCATGGTATTCCGCTGTTAGAGCGGGGACCAGTGCACGTCTCACCGACGTCTTCTACATTCCCAGTCTATGAACCAACATCGTCTCCATTGGACAGTTGGATGGGGCAGGCTGCACCATCAGCATCGCGGACGGCGTCATGGCTGTCCATGATCCGGCGTGGCGCGTCCTGGCGCGCATCAAGCAATACGATAACCAGCTGTACACTGGCGTCCTCACAATCGACCCGTCGGCGTGCCTGATGGCGGAAGGAGACGACGCAACCTGGCAGTGGCACGCACGCATGGGGCATCTCCACTTCCACGCACTCCGCACCATGTCCACCAAGCAGCTTGTGCGCGGCATGCCCGTAATTGATCGCGTGGAGGAGTACAGCGACGGCTGCGCCCTTGGGATACGACATGGCGCACCGTTCCCACATGCCCCGGCGTACTGAGCCAAGCGCGTCTTGGAGCTCGTGCACAAGGACCTGTGCGGGCCGATCAGACCGACGACTCCGAGAGGTAACAAGTATTTCCTACTTGTGGCTGACGATCACAATCACTATATGTGGCTAGAGCTCTTGAAGTCCAAAGACGAGGCATACCCACGCTTCAAGAAAGGCCAGGCGATGGCCGAAGCCGGCGGCAAGTGCAGACTGCACGTGTTCAGATCGGACCGCGGCGGCGAATTCAAGTCCACAGAGTTCAAGGAGTACTGAGAGCTGAACAACATCAAGTACTTCACTGCTGCACATACTCTATGCAGCAAAACGAAGTCGTCGAACACCAGAATCAGATCGTGGTGGAGATGGCTCGGTGCATGATGAAGAGCATGGGTATGCCGCGTACTTCTGGCGGAGGCGGTGAGGACGGCCGTCTATCTCCTGAACCGTGCGCTGACTAGGAGGCTGGATGGTGTCACGCCCTATGAGGCGTGGCATGGCTGTAAGCCCAACTTGCAGCATCTGCGCACTTTCGGGTGCGCGGTTCACGTCAAGCGCGTCGGCCCCGAGATCACCAAGCTGAGCGACCGATCGACACCGATGGTGTTCGTTGGTTATGAAGAAGTCTCCAAGGCATACCGTGCATATGATCCAGCGACGAAGAAGGTCCAGGTAACTCGTGACTATTTTTGAAGAGAACAGGCCTTCGACTTGGAGCGCCCCTGGCACGAGCGCAGCCCCAGCAACATTCACTGTGGTTTACACCGCAGACTATGGCGTTCAGGAGATCAACAGCGGCTCGACCACCTCGCTGGTCTTGCCACGGAGGATGGTGACACCCTCTACACCAGCCTCAGGGACGCCGCAGTCTTCTGTGGCCGCCACGCCAGCAGCGAACACGCCCGGGTCGTCACAGTCCGAGCTGAGGACTCCCACCACCACACCAGAGATCCGGTGGGCCACTCCGCTGACCGATGACGATGCACGTGACGTCGACGCCGGGCCGATTCGATACCGACTTCTCTCCTGCGTCCTCGGCGAGACTGAGAGGGAGGCTATGCGCGAGGCGATGAAGCGCTGCTTGCTCAACACTGAGGAGTCGGGCAACATTGATGAAGCGCTCGGAGATGCAGCCTGGTAGGGAGCCATGGACGCTGAGATGGACTCCATTGCTGAAATTCAACCTGACAGCTCGCTTCTCTTCCTCGTGGCCACAAGGCAATCGGTCTGAAGTGGGTTTTCAAAGTGAAACGAGACCCAGATGGCAACATCATCAAGCATAAGGCACGATTGGTGGCGAAGGGATACACTCAGCATGAAGGGGTTCATTTTAAGGAGGTGCTTGCACCAGTGGCGCGCATGGAGACAGTAAGTCTCTTCCTCGCTCTCGCCGCGCACTCTGGATGGGAAGTGCACCACATGGATGTAAAATCAGCTTTACTTAATGGCGATCTCGTGGAGGAGGTTTATGTCACATAGCCGCCTGGGTACACTGCAGCAGGGAGTGAACGACGAGTACTGAAGCTTCAGAAGGCGCTTTACGGCCTTCGTCAAGCTCTAAGAGCTTGGTATGCCAAACTGGATGAAATGCTGGGCGACCTTGGGTTCGTCAGAAGCCCACTGGAACATGCCGTGTACCGGCGAGGTGATGCTCATTCTTATCTGCTTGTGGGTGTACACATGGACGATCTGATTATCACCGGCACTCACAAGGCCCATATCATCGCATTCAAGGAGTAGATGCAGTAGCTTTTCAAGATGAGCGACCTTGGTCTCCTAAGTTACTACTTGGGGATCGAGGTGACACAGTCAGAGGACCGAATCACTTTGTATTAACAAGGTTATGCAGAGAAAATCCTTGAAGTGGCTGGTATGAGTGAGTGCATAGCTGTACTACACCCATGGAGTGCAGACTGAAGCTGAAGAAAGATGATGGAAGGAAAGTCCGCAGAGAACATTATATTTTCTGAAAATTCACAGAAAACATTATTTTTTAAATACTGAACAATTCTTGAAAATTTGGAAACATTTTCCGAATATGCAAATTTAAAAAAAAAAATAGAATACGGGCACTTTTCAAATTTTCAAATATTTTCCAATAGTTTAAAAAATTCTTTACAAGCACGAACATTTTTCTAAAATTCCAAACGCTCTTAGATTTATTTGAACTTTTTATGAAGAATGCAAACATGATTTGAAATACCATACATTTTTAGCTCAAGTTAATTAATTTTGAAATTTCGAAACATCTTTAAAAAATGTGATTTTTTTAGATTGGAAAATAACATAAGCAAAAAATCATTTAAGATTTTTTTTGAAAAGAAACATGAAAAATTGAAATAAAACCTTCTAGAAGGATCCCAAAACCGGCCATGATCTTTTCCCAAAACCGAGTTTTGCAGTAAGTGTACAGACCTAAATGGCGCCTCTTGGAAATTTTTGCAGGAAAAAACGCGTTTTTTTACTTCCGCGAGAGGCTCGGCCGCGCCTCTCGGAAACAAAAAAAAAACGCGTTTTCTGTTATTTTCCCGTCTGCGAGAGGCACAATTGTGCTTCCACGAGAGGCACGGTTGTGCTTTTCGCGGGAGGCACGCCCGTGCCTCTCGGAAACAAAAGAAACATATTTTCTGTTTTTTTTCCTTCCGCGAGAGGCACGGCCGTGCCTCTCAGAAACAAAAAAAACACTTTTTTTGTTTATTTTCTTTCACGAGAGGCGCGGTTTTGGTTCCGCGAGAGACACTTTTGTGCTTTCGCAAGTCATGGCCGTGCCTCTTGGAAACGAAAAAAAACATGTTTTCTGTTTTTTCCTTCCGTGAGAGGCACGGTTGTGCTTTCATGAGAGGCACTTCCGTGCCTTTTTCAGAAAGGAAAAAAAGCATGCTCACAATTCGGTTTTTCTGTCCGGTTTTTTCGTCCAGTTTTTTTTTTTGAAAAATAAAATTTGACAAAATCTATCAACATGGGATCTAGTTTTGAACATCTCGACGCGAGGAATTCAATGGTGAAAACAGTTCAGATTTGGACACATGGTAAAAAAATGAATGTTTTAATAAAGGGATGTACGAAAAAAGGGAAAACTCCCAGTTTGCGACAAGTGGCGGGAATGCAGTGCGTCACTTGTCGAAACTTGAGAAGGTGGGAGTGATCTTTGGAAAGAGTACACCTTAATTAGTGATTTTAGGTGATGTTGCCTTGTGCGTATTTTGCCGGGCGCGCTACCCCGAGCGACTCGTTGGAGGGTCACCTTGACTCAAGCGCTCACGGCCGTGGGCCAGGCCCAAGGCGCGACTGCACTCACACGTCTAAGAGCATCTTCAATAGATGATGCAAATTTAGATGTAAAACTAGGTGTTGTATAATTTACATCACCAAAAAGTGCTTTTTACATCTTCAATAAAGAGCCAACTCCAACAGATGATGGATATTTGTGATGTAAAACTCTAACTCCATCAGATGAAGTATTTTAAGATGTAAACTTAGTGCACTGAACCTACTGTTGAAACCGTCAAAGCTCGTGCGCTCCCGCTATAGCTCGCCGGGGCCGGCGGGGATGGCCGGAGCTGGTTGGAAGCGGGGAGGAATGGGTAGGCGAGGTTGAGAGGAAGCCAAACGGCAGGTTGCGGCGGCACGGGGTGATGTCGGATCTGCCGATAATCGACCGAAGGCGGCACCGGCAGAAAGGGGATCGGGCAGGTGGCTGGTCGGCGAGGCATGCGATGGGGGATGGGGGTCCAAAATTGCAATGGGCCGGACGGCAGTCGGAGAAGGCGTTTAGGCCAACCGTACTCGGGTGGCGGTGGTCGGTCGCACAAAGGGGAAGGAAGTGACAATTGGGCGGTTGGCGGGCAGACGCATTTTTACATTTTCTGTAGGTGGAGATGCAAATTTGCACCGTAAGGTGTTGTAGTTTACATCTCCGGGAGGTGGAGATGTAATTTTTTTACATGTACATCATCTGTTGGAACAACGCTTTTGCTCGGAGATGCAAAAGGTAGTTATTTTTGCATCTACACCATCTATCGGTTGCTTCTACACCATCTATCGGAGATCCTCTAACTAGCTAGTGTGTTTTCCCTTAAAAAAGCTAGCTAGCGTGTTTCTTTCTCGTTTTTTGCTTCCGTTTTTTCACAAATATTTTCATTTTTTGCTTTCTATTTTTACTTTTGTTTATATTTCAAAATATTCGAAATATTTTTGTTTCAGAAGTAACTACGCATATTTCTATTTAAAAATGTTAATTTGAACGAAATGTTAAACGTCTATAAAAAATGTTTTGGGAGTATAAGAAAAATGTATGATGTGTATGAAAAGAGTACACATCAAAAAAATATATTTGAAAAACTGTTTATCATGTACACGAAAAATGTTAAACCTAAATACAAAAATGTTTTAGATGTATACCAGAAATGTACAATGTTTATGAAAATAATAGACATCAAGACATATATTTGACAAAAATGTTAATAATGTATTTGAAAACTGTTAAAATTGTATTAAAAATGTTCGTTATTTGAAAAAAAAGTTAAGCATGTATAAATATGTTTCGAATGTATAAGAAACAAAATTGCTAAAAATCTAACATTCGATTTGTAGGCATGGCAAATCGAACATTTTCCATGTCAATTTATATTGGCACGATGGTGGCAAATTTATTTTGCATGCACAACAATTTCTTGGCAAAAATGAACCAAGGCAGATTTGCCATGCTCGACAACTAAACTTGCCATTCTCGACGAAATATTAATTTGCCATGACAAATGGTTGATTTGCCATGCTTAAAAACCTGATGTCCACTGGATATTCGGATCCATAAGAAAGAAGTATGAATTGTATGTAAAAAGTAGACATCAAAAACATATATTTGAGAAAGTCTTAATCATTTATATGAAAAATGTTGAACCTGTATAGAGAAAAGTTTAGATGTATACCAAAAATGTACAATGTTTAAATATAGGTATGAAAACATATAGTTCAGAAAATTTTAATAATATATTAAAAATATTAAACATGTATTAAAAAATTTCTTGACGTATATGAAAAGTGTATGACGTGTAAGAAAAATAGACATTGAACACATATATTTGAAAATTGTTGTTCATGTATACGAAAAATGTTAAACTTGTATAAAGCAATGTTTTAGATGTACACCAAGAATGCACAATGTGTATGAGAACAATAAACATGAAAACAAATATTTGAGAAAAATGTTAATAATGTATTTGAAAAATGGTAAACATGCATTAAATTTTTTTCCTTTATATATCCAAAAAAAGTACAATGTGTATAAAAATGTAGACATGTGTTGAAACATTTTAAAGAGAACAAACAAAAGAAAAGAACTAAACCAATGAAAACCGTAAAAAAATCACGCAGAAAAAGAAAGTAAAGAAACTAACCATTGATAACCACATAAAACTGCAAGGAAAAGCATAGAAAAAGAAAGAAAGGAAAAAACAACAATGGAAGCAAAGAAAACACATAGAAAAGAAATAAAACAGTGAAGACGATGAAAACCCGGTGAAAATCGAAGAAAGAAACAAAATAAACCGAAACAACAAAGAAGAACAAGAAAGAAAGGAAAACCGTAAAAACCTGATGAGGAAAGGAACAAAAACGAAGGAGAAACCACAAGGAAAACACACTGGAAAGAAAAAAAAAGAAAACCAATAAAAAACATAAAGTAAGACAAAAAAAAAGAAGAAGAAACCAATAAAAACTGGAACACTCTGGCCATTTTACTTTGGAAAATCATTCCTGTTAATGTGTGATTCTAAGCGAACTTCGGTACATGTAACCCCTCGCTCACTTTTCACGTTAGTCATTTTGTGTCGATTAACTAGACAGACGGCACAGATGGCCCACGCTAGTGTGCCTAGACCAACTGTATAGTTCGAAGTACGAACCCTTTGGCCAATGCGTGACCTAGTTTTTAAATATTAATCCTGATGAAAAACAAAGAATGAAATTTCACAATAAAGATTATGGCTAGTTGAAGCATACGCACTTTTGCATTGCATTGTACTCCCTTCGTCCGGAAATACTTGTCATCAAAATGGATAAAAGGGGATGTATCTAGACGTATTTTAGTTTTAGATACATCTCCATTTATTCATTTTGATGACAAGTATTTTCGGACGGAGGGAGTACAAGAAACAGTGCGCCCAACGTACATAGAATGATAGAATACACATATATTCTTTACTTATTTTTTTTACCCATTTCTGTATATGGTAGGCGGAGTTGCGCTTGCATAATCCAGCTGCCATATATTCATCAACGCCGGATCGTGAAGAGAGAGAGAGAGAGAGAGAGAGAGAGATGGCTGACCTGACCCTATCTGCGGTCGACTCGCTGGTGGGCCTGCTGGTGACGGCGGTCACAGAGGAGGCGAAGCTGCTGGGCGGCCTGCAGTGTTAGTAGTAATCTTGACATGCATAGATTGTTAGCCGCATGCATACAGGAGCGTGGATCACGGTCAGTTAGCCGGGCCATATTCAGTTGGTTGGCTGGCTTGATGTGTCCACATTGTTGGCTAGCTTTGTGCATGGAGTTGTGAGTGGATTCGGTCATTAGTGGATAACCATCACGATGGAGTAGTGGCCGGTGTGTTGGCCGGATCGTGCGTGCATGGATGCATGCAAGTTAGTTGGATTAGTAGGAGTTAGCAGCCGAGTGTGGCGGCTGGCCAGTGTGTGTGTGAGTCTTTTGTACTCGTATTTAAGGTTATGAGCTGAATGAGAAAGAGCAGCCGAGCGGGCTGAGAAAAAGATGTAGCCATCGTGTCTACACCAAGGGGCAGGGCCTCTACGCAAAGCTCTTGTGCTCTTCCTTGGTGTGTGTGTGTGTGTGTGTGTAGAGTTTCTCCATGATGTGTGTTCATGTGAGATGAGAGGAAGAAGAAGAACGGCGCTGCGAGGAGGCGGCGTCAACAATTGGTATCAGAGCCAGTTCATCTTGGCGTGATTCGCCGTGCCGGAGGCGTGCCGGCGGTGGCGGAGTTCGCCGGCGGCTGCGCGATGCTCTGGGCCGTGTGTCAGTCTATGGAGGTGCGCAGCGCGGCGAGGAGGCCGCAGTGGCGCGCGGTGGCGTCTGCGCCGAGCGCGGCATGCGCGGTCGACATGGAGGCATCGGCTGCGGCGCGCGGCGAGCGCTTGGCGACGGCAACGCGCGGCGAGTCCAGGGCTGTGCGGTGTGATGTCGTGCACGCGAAGGGCGCGACGGTCGTGGAGACGAGGGGGTCGCGAAGGACCTGCGTGGTGGCGCAGAGGTCGCGACGGCTCGGCGCGACAACCATGGAGGTGCGTGGCACGGAGACGAGGCGTGGCGGCGCACGGGACTGCGAGCGGCAGCGAGCGGCAGTTTGTGCCGGAGACGTAGCGGAGGCGTACATGGCAACGAGGCGACAACGACGAGCCAGGGCCCCTGTCGGCAGGCCGTGCGGCGAGGCCACGGCTTAGGGGTGAGTGTTGGCCGGAATAAGCCGCGGCGCTAGTGCCGGACGCGTCGGGCGCGTGTATGGGCGCGCGCCGGGCGTGTCAGGCGCGGCGGGACCGCGGTGTTGGCATGTGTGGTCGGGCTCGTCGGGCGCGATGGATTCGCGTGGGACGTGCGGGACGCACTGGTGCAGTCGGGCTCGTCGGGCGCGGAAGGTGCGCGGGACGTGCGGGACGCACTGGTGCAGTCGGGCTCGTCGGGCGCGTCGGGTGCGCGCGGGACGTGCGGGGAGCAGAGGGACGTCATGCGTGTGTCGCCGGCGGAGGAGGAGCTCGGCGTATGTCGCCGTAGACGTGACGGAACATGGCGGGACGGCGTCAGTGCGCCAGGTCAGGTCCGTGGCGGTGCGACCGACATCGTTGCGCCAGGTCGGGTCCGCGGGCTGGGTCACCGTCGTGGCGTCGATGACGACGGGAGCTGCGACAACTCCGGCGAAGGCAAGTCAAGATTAGGAGGAAAAATGTTAGTAGTAATCTTGACATGCATAGATTGTTAGCCACATGCATACAGGAGCGTGGATCACGGTCAGTTAGCCGGGCCATATTCAGTTGGTTGGCTGGCTTGATGTGTCCAGGTTGTTGGCTAGCTTTGTGCATGGAGTTGTGAGTGGATTCGGTCATTAGTGAATAACCATCACGATGGAGTAGTGGCCGGTGTGTTGGCCGGATCGTGCGTGCATGGATGCATGCAAGTTAGTTGGATTAGTAGGAGTTAGCAGCCGAGTGTGGCGGCTGGCCAGTGCGTGTGTGAGTCTTTTATACTGGTATTTAAGGTTATGAGCTGAATGAGAAAGAGCAGCCGAGCGGGCTGAGAAAAAGATGTAGCCATCGTGTCTACACCCAGGGGCAGGGCCTCTACGCAAAGCTCTTGTGCTCTTCCTTGGTGTGTGTGTGTGTGTGTCTGTGTAGAGTTTCTCCATGATGTGTGTTCATGTGAAATGAGAGGAAGAAGAAGAACGGCGCTGCGAGGAGGCGGCGCCAACAATTGGTATCAGAGCCAGTTCGTCTTGGCGTGATTCGCCGTGCCGGAGGCGTGCCGGCGGTGGCGGAGTTCGCTGGCGGCTGCGTGATGCTCCGGGCCGTGTGTCGGTCTATGAAGGTGCGCGGCGCGGCGAGGAGGCCGCAGTGGCACGCGGTGGCGTCTGTGCCGAGCGCGGCATGCGCGGCCGACATGGAGGCATCGGCTGCGGCGCGCGGCGAGCGCTTGGCGACGGAAACGCGCGGCGAGTCCACGGCTGTGCGGTGTGATGTCGTGCGTGCGAAGGGCGCGACGGTCGTGGAGACGAGGGGGTCGCGAAGGACCTGTGTGGTGGCGCAGAGGTCGCGACGGCTCGGCGCGACAACCATGGAGGCGTGTGGCACGGAGATGCGGCGTGGCGGCGCACGGGACTGCGAGCGGCAGCGAGCGGCGGTTTGTGCCGGAGACGCAGCGGAGGCGTACATGGCGACGAGGCGACAACGACGAGCCAGGGCCCCTGTCGGCAGGCCGTGCGGCGAGGCCACGGCTTAGGGGTGAGTGTTGGCCGGAATAAGCCGCGGCGCCAGTGTCGGACGCGTCGGGCGCGTGTATGGGCGGGCGCCGGGCGTGTCAGGCGCGGTGGGACCGCGGTGTTGGCATGTGTGGTCGGGCTCGTCGGGCGCGATGGATTCGCGTGGGACGTGCGGGACGCACTAGTTCAGTCGGGCTCGTCGGGCGCGTCAGGTGCGCGGGACGTGCGGGACGCAGTAGTGCAGTCGGGCTCGTCGGGCGCGTCGGGTGCGCGCGGGACGTGCGGGGAGCAGAGGGACGTCAGGCGTGTGTCGCCGGCGGAGGAGGAGCTCGGCGTATGTCGCCGTGGACGTGACGAAGCATGGCGGGACGGCGTCAGTGCGCCAGGTCAGGTCCGTGGCGGTGTGACCGGCATCGTTGCGCCAGGTCGGGTCCACGGGCTGGGTCACGGTCGTGGCGTCGATGACGACGGGAGCTGTGACAACTCCGGCGAAGGCAAGTCAAGATTAGGAGGAAAAATGTTAGTAGTAATTTTGACATGCATAGATTGTTAGCCGCATGCATACAGGAGCGTGGATTACGGTCAGTTAGCCGGGCCATATTCAGTTGGTTGGCTGGCTTGATGTGTCCACATTGTTGGCTAGCTTTGTGCATGGAGTTGTGAGTGGATTCGGTCATTAGTGGATAACCATCACGATGGAGTAGCGGCAGGTGTGTTGGCCGGATCGTGCGTGCGTGGATGCATGCAAGTTAGTTGGATTAGTAGGACTTAGCAGCCGAGTGTGGCGGCTGGCCAGTGCGTGTGTGAGTCTTTTGTAGTAGTATTTAAGGTTATGAGCTGAATGAGAAAGAGCAGCCGAGCGGGCTGAGAAAAAGATGTAGCCATCATGTCTACACCAAGGGGCAGGGCCTCTACGCAAAGCTCTTGTGCTCTTCCTTGGTGTGTGTGCGTGTGTGTCTGTGTAGAGTTTCTCCATGATGTGTGTTCATGTGAGATGAGAGGAAGAAGAAGAACGGCGCTGCGAGGAGGCAGCGCCAACAATTGGTATCAGAGCCAGTTCGTCTTGGCGTGATTCGCCGTGCCGGAGGCGTGCCGGCGGTGGCGGAGTTCGCCGGCGGCTGCGCGATGCTCCGGGCCGTGTGTCGGTCTATGAAGGTGCGCGGCGCGGCGAGGAGGCCGTAGTGGCGCGCGGTGGCGTCTGCGCCGAGCGCGGCATGCGCGACCGACATGGAGGCATCGGCTACGGCGCGCGGCGAGCGCTTGGCGACGGCAACGCGCGGCGAGTCCACGGCTGTGCGGTGTGATGTCATGCGCGCGAAGTACGCGACGGTCGTGGAGACGAGGGGGTCGCGAAGGACCTGCGTGGTAGCGCAGAGGTCGCGACGGCTCGGCGCGACAACCATGGAGGTGCGTGGCACGGAGATGCGGCGTGGCGGCGCACGGGACTGCGAGCGGCAGCGAGCGGCGGTTTGTGCCGGAGACGTAGCAGAGGCGTACATGGCAACGAGGCGACAACGACGAGCCAGGGCCCCTGTCGGCAGGCCGTGCAGCGAGGCCACGGCTTAGGGGTGAGTGTTGGCCGGAATAAGCCGCGGCGCTAGTGTCGGACGCGTCGGGCGCGTGTATGGGCGCGCGCCGGGCGTGTCAGGCGCGGTGGGACCGCGGTGTTGTCATGTGTGGTCGGGCTCGTCGGGCGCGATGGATTCGCGTGGGACGTGCGGGACGCACTGGTGCAGTCGGGCTCGTCGGGCGCGTCAGGTGCGCGGGACGTGCGGGACGCACTGGTGCAGTCGGGCTCGTCGGGCGCGTCGGGTGCGCGCGGGACGTGCGGGGAGCAGAGGGACGTCAGGCGTGTGTCGCCGGCGGAGGAGGAGCTCGGCGTATGTCGTCGTAGACGTGACGGAGCATGGCGGGACGACGTCAGTGCGCCAGGTCAGGTCCGTGGCGGTGCGACCGGCATCGTTGCGCCAGGTCGGGTCCGCGGGCTGGGTCACGGTCGTGGCGTCGATGACGACGGGAGCTGCGACAACTCCGGCGAAGGCAAGTCAAGATTAGGAGGAAAAATGTTAGTAGTAATCTTGACATGCATAGATTGTTAGCCGCATGCATACAGGAGCGTGGATCACGGTCAGTTAGCCGGGCCATATTCAGTTGGTTGGCTGGCTTGATGTGTCCAGGTTGTTGGCTAGCTTTGTGCATGGAGTTGTGAGTGGATTCGGTCATTAGTGAATAACCATCACCATGGAGTAGTGGCCGGTGTGTTGGCCGGATCGTGCGTGCATGGATGCATGCAAGTTAGTTGGATTAGTAGGAGTTAGCAGCCGAGTGTGGCGGCTGGCCAGTGCGTGTGTGAGTCTTTTGTACTGGTATTTAAGGTTATGAGCTGAATGAGAAAGAGCAGCCGAGCGGGCTGAGAAAAAGATGTAGCCATCGTGTCTACACCAAGGGGCAGGGCCTCTACGCAAAGCTCTTGTGCTCTTCCTTGGTGTGTGTGTGTGTGTGTGTCTGTGTAGAGTTTCTCCATAATGTGTATTCATGTGAGATGAGAGGAAGAAGAAGAACGGCGCTGAGAGGAGGCGGCAACAACAATTGGTATCAGAGCCAGTTCGTCTTGGCGTGATTCGCCGTGCCGGAGGCGTGCCAGCGGTGGCGGAGTTCGCCGGCGGCTGCGCGATGCTCCGGGCCGTGTGTCGGTCTATGGAGGTGCGCGGCGCGGCGAGGAGGCCGCAGTGGCGCGCGGTGGCGTCTGTGCCGAGCGCGGCATGCGCGGCCGACATGGAGGCATCGGCTGCGGCGCGCGGCGAGCGCTTGGCGACGGCAACGCGCGGCGAGTCCACGGCTGTGCGCTGTGATGTCATGCGCGCGAAGGGCGCGACGGTCGTGGAGACGAGGGGGTCGCGAAGGACCTGCGTGGTGGCGCAGAGGTCGCGACGACTCGGCGCGACAACCATGGAGGCGCGTGGCACGGAGATGCGGCGTGGCGGCGCACGGGACTGCGAGCGGCAGCGAGCGGCGGTTTGTGCCGGAGACGCAGCGGAGGCGTACATGGCGACGAGGCGACAACGACGAGCCATGGCCCCTGTCGGCAGGCCGTGCGGCGAGGCCACGGCTTAGGGGTGAGTGTTGGCCGGAATAAGCCCCGGCGCTAGTGTCGGATGCGTCGGGCGCGTGTATGGGCGCGCGCCGGGCGTGTCAGGCGCGGTGGGACCGCGGTGTTGGCATGTGTGGTCGGGCTCATCGGGCGCGATGGATTCGCGCGGGACGTGCGGGTCGCACTGGTGCAGTCGGGCTCGTCGGGCGCGTCAGGTGCGCGGGACGTGCGGGACGCACTGGTGCAGTCGGGCTCGTCGGGCGCGTCGGGTGCGCGCGGGACGTGCGGGGAGCAGAGGGACGTCAGGCGTGTGTCGCCGGCGGAGGAGGAGCTTGGCGTATGTCGCCGTAGACGTGACGGAGCATGGCGGGACGGCGTCAGTGCGCCAGGTCAGGTCCGTGGCGGTGCGACCGGCATCGTTGCGCCAGGTCGGGTCCGCGGGCTGGGTCAAGGTCGTGGCGTCGATGACGACGGGAGCTGCGACAACTCCGGCGAAGGCAAGTCAAGATTAGGAGGAAAAATGTTAGTAGTAATCTTGACATGCATAGATTGTTAGCCGCATGCATACAGGAGCGTGGATCACGGTCAGTTAGCCGGGCCATATTCAGTTGGTTGGCTGGCTTGATGTGTCCAGGTTGTTGGCTAGCTTTGTGCATGAAGTTGTGAGTGGATTCGGTCATTAGTGAATAACCATCACGATGGAGTAGTGGCCGGTGTGTTGGCCGGATCGTGCGTGCATGGATGCTTGCAAGTTAGTTGGATTAGTAGGAGTTAGCAGCCGAGTGTGGCGGCTGGCCAGTGCGTGTGTGAGTCTTTTGTACTGGTATTTAAGGTTATGAGCTGAATGAGAAAGAGCAGCCGAGCGGGCTGAGAAAAAGATGTAGCCATCGTGTCTACACCAAGGGGCAGGGCCTCTACACAAAGCTCTTGTGCTCTTCCTTGATGTGTGTGTGTGTTTTTGTAGAGTTTCTCCATGATGTGTGTTCATGTGAGATGAGAGGAAGAAGAAGAACGGCGCTGCGAGGAGGCGGCGCCAACATGCAGGGTGATATGCAGTTCATCAAGGATGAGATGGAGAGCATCAACGTCTTCCTCATCGACCTCACCAAGACGGAGGGCAAGCACGACGACCAGCTCCGCGCCTGGATGAAGCAGGTCCGTGATATCTCCTACATCGCCCAGGACTGCATCGAGCTCTACAAACGCGACTTCAAGGGCCCGTCTAGCGGCGGCCTCTTGGCCCGCTTCTACTACCGCGTGGTGCTCCTCGTGACGGGTCGACATTGTAAGGAGCACGACCTCGCCAGCAGGATCCGCAACCTCAAGGCCCGCGTCGAGGACGTCGGTGAGAGGCGGGAGCGCTACCAACTCAGCATCCCCACGCTCTAGGAACAGGAAGGGACGCCGCCGGCCGAGGCCCAAGCTAGCCAGGACAAGATCGACGAGGCGAGAGAAGAATTTGTACGTGCGTTGGCACGTGACAAAGAGAAGCAGCACAAGAAGAACGAGGCCATCGGTCTCGTTACTCAATTTGTACGTGCGTTAGCACGTGACAAGGAGAAGCAGCAGAAGAAGAAGGAGCTCGTCCCATGCTTTGACGAGGCCATCCATCTCCTCCTTGTTAAGGATCTTCAATCGGCAGCCACCAAAGTACGTGACTGCCTCCGTAAAAATCTGCCGCATGAGGAGAGTGCGGCCGTCTGCATGGAGATGCTGCTCCGTGCTCTCCGGGATCATAGCCAAGCCCGCCCGGCGGTCCAAAAGACCAAGAAAGAACTGATGAAATTAGTGGATGAAGCGGACACGGACATCCAAGATTTTCCCACTCAAGTCATGATCTTCTGCTACAGCAAGCTGTCCAGGAGCTACAAGAGCTGCTTGCAGTATCTCTATGCCTTCCGCCATGAAGCCGCCATCAGCAGGACGAGCTTGGTCAGGCGATGGCTCGCCGAAGGCCGCGTGGAGAAGCAAGCAGGTTTTGATGGTACCCTCGAGGAGGCAGCGGAGCTCTGCTTCAAAGATCTCCTCTTCCGGGGGTTCCTTCTTCCTGTCGACGACCCAGCCTCCGCTTCCCGCAAGGTCAAGACCTTCACAATTGATGACACCGTCTGGCGCTTCCTCTATCGCATGTCCACAACGGAGAACTTTGTGGACAACCTGCCGACTCACCTCGAAAACCAGCTTCGCATCCGGAAATTTGTGAAACGGCAAGAGGAGCATCAGAAGACTCACCTCGACCACGCCACCCGTGGAGAGCATCTGTGGCCGTTGGACGACGACTCCGTCGGATAACAGAATGGTGGCAGATCCTGATCCCATGGATGCCATGATAAACTTCCTCAAGTCTCTCGACCAAACCTACCGGCTAAATGTGCTGGATCTTGGGGGTTGCAAGGGTCTGAAGAAGAGCCACCTCAAGAGCATCTGCAAGGTGGTCTCGCTCAAGTACCTCAGCCTCAGGAACACGGACGTCTCCCACCTGCCCGAGGAGATAAACAATCTCATACTGCTGGAGACGCTCGACATCCGGCAAACTAAGGTATGGGGCCCAGACATGAAGCACATTTACCTCCGAAAGCTAAAGCACCTGCTCACCGGCCCGAAGATGACCACGGAGGAGGAGACGATCCGCGGGGCAGGGATGCCTCGCTTGATCGGAAAGATGGAAGACATGGAGATACTGTCCCGGGTCCAGGTTCAACACGGCATGAAGGAACTCGAAGAAGTTGCCCGCCTGCTGAAGCTTAGGAAGCTGGGCGTGGTTCTCATTGGCAGCCAAAGCCAAGCTCAAGACAACATGGCCAGTATGCTCCGAGCAATGACCAAGCTGAGAGATTGCTTACGCTCTCTCTCAATATGGGTCACTCCGCCACCCACAAATGGGGACCCTAGTGTCACTGTGAATATGGTGATGACACAAGATTATGCCCCCAAGTTACTGGAGAGCCTGGATATCAGGGGCGTGCGCTTTCTCAACACCGGGTTGCCTCACTGGATCTGGGCGCTGCAAGAACTCTGTGAGATTACACTGTGTGACACCTTTCTGTCTAAAGTCTCTCTGCAGGACCTTGGCAACAAGCTCCATCACTTGCGCCGCCTTCGGCTCCTTCGCAACTCGTACAACGAGCCAAAGCTCACTTTCAGTACTGATGGGTTCCAAGAGCTCAGGTTCCTCATCGTCGAGGGCAACACCATCACCACAGTCAGCATTGAACAAGGTGGCGCAGCCCCTTTGCTCAAGAAGATCGTTTGGCACAACATGGCTATCAATCAGGCGGGCAAACTTTCTGGAATTCACCACCTTAAGAGGCTGCAAGAGGTGGTGCTCAAGGGCAACTTCACCGACCCGAGCTCCATTCCACACAACGATGGGTGCAAAATAACCGAGGCATGAGCCATCATGAGCTATGTCGTGCCTGAATATGTATGCGTGTATGAAAATGTATGTGTGTAAACTTGTGTGTATGTTATGTAATTGGTTGTGATTTACTTTGATATGTGCTTGCCGTCGGATGTATTTGTATGTGCAAACTCTTTATATATTTGTGTGTGTTTATTATTCAATTATTATTTATTTTACATAATCCCTACCTCGAGTTGGTTTGTATACAATGTTTGTGCCAATATTCCTTGTAGTACCCTAAAATAATACATATAACTTATACTGGAGTACTAATATAACTAGTCTCGTCTTCTTTGTCTTTATGAATAAGAAAGTTAAATGGCGAACAGCTAAATTTTTGTTATAGATTTGAACGCATTAGATGACGTAGATCTCATATCCCACGGTCACGCAGGCTCCTGGTGGTCTGACTTCATGCTATGTACGGCATGAGTGGGGCTGAGACCGAGGGCTGCAACTACACTTCTGTTGTGTAGAGAGCGTGGCTGGATGCCCTAAATATGACATGTGGGCTCTATGGCCCATTCTTCAGCGATTTACTCCCTCGTGCAATGGATGAACCCCACTCCCCATTAACACTGTAAGATAACCGTCTCCTTCCGAGAGCGGACGTCCTGCACGTAGCGGCAGCTGATCGCAGTTATCCAGCCAGTCACGCTGCCCAAGGTGATCCGTGCAATCGAATTTGTCGTAAAGAGTAAAGTGGACATACATCGCTCCATACCAGCAAATACTGCCCGCGTCATGCTCATGGGCTTGCTCGGGGGACCGATCTGACGCACAAAGGGCCCGGCCACGCAGAGCGTGCAGTGTGGTACTTCTTTTTGCGCACGAGCCCAGGCTGTGGCGATAAAGTTTTGGTACGGCCCCGGCTGGATGGTGTGTAGTGTGTACCCAGGTTGGGTGCTTGTCCTGCGTCCCGCACGAGATTCCTTTTCCGATTTGGGGTTAAAGACCATGCTGAGCCGGAGGCAGTTGTGGCGCTCGTCGTCCGTCACGCTATGCTCATGGCGATTTCCGGAGCAACTACGCCGGTGTCCGACTCTGAGTGAGCACAACTCTGCTGCTTTATACTGTTCCTCGTTGAAATCTAGAACTTACTAGCTCGCTCGCTTGCTGGTAGTACAGATCGGTGTCGGCGGCAAACAATCCGGTGGCGCTCGCGGGGGCGTACGTTTTGGGCGACGACGGTGCCGCGGCGGCTGATTCGGCCATGATACCGTAACATCTCTCCTCGTCTCGCTTCCCCTCCTTGCTCTCCCGAACGGCGGCCCTGTGGACAGGGATGCAGTAGGACATGCGGCGCAAGAGGTTGGGGAGTGCGAGGGAGATATCGAGGCGAGGGGGAGACATACGAGAGAGATTGATGAGGGAGTCGCACAAGTAGAGGGGTTAGCTTGGGTTTCGTTCAGAGACCTGGGACAAGTCCGCACATGAATAGATGAAACTGGGAAGATTTTGCAGTTTTGCACACACGTGGCTGCAAATGTTACTCATCGTCACTGCAGTATTTCACACGAATTTTACAACTAAGGAAACCGCTTGCACATCATACCAGACGGAAATCAATTTGATTCCAATATAGACCCTAGCAGCCTAGCTAGATCCTCTTTGTTCTTGCTAGCCAACAAAGGAAGGAAATAATACATGCATGCAACACGAGGTAGGTAGCGGTTTGGAAAGAAATAACAACCTAGCTAGGATCTCTTGATTCAGTTAGTTTGCTTGTATCGGGAATCAATCAAGGTGCTGATCGATCAAGCTCTTGAGGCGTATCTATACACGGCGTGATGAGTGGTGGTAGTCGACAATAACATTGGTGGAATCCTTGGTGGAGGAAATGTTGAATATTCATAATCATATTCATCTCATAATTGTATTACATTTCATAATGCACAATCATATATATTCACGTGAGAACATGTGCAAAAAAAGCTAAAATTTACAAAGTTGTATAGAGAAAGTAAAACAAATTATATTCCTTTTTTGTTGTTACATCACTGTCATTGGTAAAACAAAGAAAGGATGGTATCATTTGCTTACAACACACCCGATCACAGGCCGGATATAAGATATATGCGATTGTAAGTAATGTATATGCATTTATAATCATGTATAAGCAAAACTAAACAATAAGCCTGTTGTATATATATCCAAAAAGAAAATCAGATCTTAACTAGCAACACTAAGAGCAGGAAAGAAACAATGATTATTAGTTAAGGGTATAACATTAGTCCACGATGATTGGAGACGATTCCTTTGATGATTTTTGCCGTCGCAGTGCATGTACCAAGACTTGCGCGAAGCGTTCTTGTTCATCCTGGTGCTGCATTAACGAGGATGACGTGGGTGCAAATAGGAGACGAGGCGAGACAAGGCTGGGACGGTAACCACCGTAAACATTCCATTGTTGGTTCTCCGACCGTGGAGCTGCTGGCAGCTGGATCCGATGATCCCACTTGGAGAAACAACCTATGGCTTCCTGCTCGTCCTTGGTGGTGTCATACTTGTAGAGAGAATTCCCCATTCTGTAGCACAGCGTCCGGTCACCATCGTCAAACCAGACACACCTCAACCTGTCGCTGCCGTTATGATCATCGCCCATGTAGATGGTGTAGCGCAATTCCCAGCTGCAAGGTAGGCCCATGCTCTGGAGCGGCAGCATGACCCAGAAGCAGAGCCGTTGCGGCCAAATGACATCTACGGCGACACATAGCTTCCCGCGCATCTCGAAGGCATGCATCCCCAGCATATACCTTCCCCCGGACTCTGGGAGGGTGTACGTACAGCAAAGTTTTAAATAGCGCGCTAAGCATCTTAGCGGCGGACCTCTTTCAAATGCTATAGCGTGCTATAGCGGAGCTATAGCGCGCTATTTAAAATGTTTTTGTTCATTTGTTTGGATCAAAGTCTCTTAGCGCAAGACCTTTTGTAAACGCTATAGCGTGCTATAGCGGAGCTATAGCGGGCTATTTAAAATAATGACGTACAGTGTACCTCGCTCGCCACGTCAATTACTAGTATCGTGTCGAACACACGCAAGGTATGTGGTCGTGCTGTCAGCGCGTACAGCTTGCCGTCGAGGAACACCGGCGGTGGCGAGTGGAGGCCGTGCGTCGGGCTATACGGGAATCTGTATGGGTGTCGACGCCACCCGCCATCGCCACCTAAGGTGTACACGTCCAGGTAGTGCCCGCCCTTGGAGTTGGACCACATGATGGAGAGCCGGAAGAGCTTGTACTGGTGGGTGGACGCGTTAAACCCTATGGCGTACTTGCGGGAGGCCGCGCCCTCGATCTTTGGCGGCGGTGGAACCGTCAGCTTGTCGCCGGTGAGAGGGTTGCACACATAGATTGGCCAGTTGGGCATGCAGGAGGCGAGGCAGATGAAGCCGTTGCAGACGTTGGTAGGGTTGTACGCACTGCCGACATCGGTGATGCTGCACATGGGCTTCGCCGCCGACGAGACGTTGTGGATGATCATCTCTTGGCTTATGTGCGCCCCACGGATCTGCCTGACAAGCAGGGTCTCCACGCCGGAGCCGGAGGCGACGTGGGTGGCTTTGGCGTGGATCCTGCGGAAAGAGGGGTCGCCGACGACGGCGCGCCATAGCCTGCAGAGGCAGCTGGACCGGATCAGGTCCCTCGCCGGCAGCTTCTGCAGGATCTCACGCAAAATCTCCTCTGCCAGGGATTCCATCGTCGAATTAATCCAGAATATCGCCGACGATCGATCGCGTATATGATGGCACGGAGTACGGTCAACTCGAGGCTAAATTAGTCTCCCAAACCTACACGGATGGAAACCGAAGGTTACCCAGCCGGGTAAAACTGAACCTGAACTGGTTTTTTCTTTTTTTGAACTGGATTCATCAGCAGAAGTAATAAAACCTCAGATAGCATCTCTGTCGTTCCCTTCGCTGCTTTTACGGCCAGTCGGTACCCGGTTAAAATAGAAGGCTGCCTACCCGGTTAAAACTGAACCTGAATAGGATTCAGCGGTAGCATATCTGTTTCCCTTTCGCTGCTTTTTCGGCCGTTCGTTACTCGTAACATTTCAGGATCCGGCCGGCCGATAATTTGGATGGACTCCATTGCTTTAACACCAAAAATGCGTACAGCCTACGTGTTGTTACGTAATTTTCCTTAACTACTAAACTC
>NC_041393.1:727074259-727093362 GCF_002162155.2 Triticum dicoccoides | reverse complement strand
TCTATGGGTGCAGCGAGGACCTAGAGCCAGGGCTCCGCCACTTCCTCCTCCTCCAAGAAAGAAAGTTAGGGTTCGTGCCTCTCGCCGTCGCCGGCGCAGGTCCACCTCGTTTCCGGTGGCCCTAGGGCCATGGAGGCGCGGTGGATCTGGGCTCCGATTTTAGTTGTTTTTTTCAATCTTGTTAGGGTTTGTGTCCTACTTAGGAAGGTGAGACGGCGGCGGCTCTTTGAAGATGGAATAAAGGTCTCCCCACCTAGCCCCCCTTTCGGCGGTGCGTCTAGCATCGTTGGTGGGCGTGTGGAGGTGTATCTTCGGCATATCTATCTTTGGTGGATTTTCTCGGATCTCGTCGTTGTTCGTCTACGTTGGTGTGTCTTCGGTTTGGATCCTTTCGATCTACGTTATTTTTCGTCGGCGGCCGTTGCTGTTCCGGGGTGCTGGTCCTATGGGGCCTTAGCACGACGACTTCCCGACTGTCTACTACAACAAGTTGTGCCCGGCTCCGGCGATGGAGGGGCGATGACGGCGGCGCACCTTCGGCTCGCTTCGGTGCTTGTAGTCGTTGCTAGGTGGTCTACGAATCTGGATGTAATTTTTATTTCTGGCATTCGTTGTACTGTTATGATTGAAGATGAATAGATTGGAAGTTTTTCTGAAAAAAAACTCTCCCCCCATGATTTCAACCGGGGTGGGCCCCAGCCACTAACCCTGCTCCCGTAAACTATCACCACGTCAACCTTTACATAAAATCAGCGCGTAAGATTACGTGGGTCTAGCCTTACTGCTTTAACACGCGGTCGTGGTGCCTTGGTTAGCTTTGTTTCGGATGTACTCCCTCCGTTCCAAAATAGATGACTCAACTTTGTACTAACTTTAGTACAAAGTTGGGCCATCCATTTTGGAACGGAGGGAGTATGTGACAATGTCTTTGGCTTTGGCTCGCTTGCTAGACGTTGTAGATTTTTATTTTTGCAATAATTATTTTTAAATGCGTAATTTTTTAGGAAACACATTTTTTTAATTTTTTTGAACGTGAACATTTGTTCAAATGTTTATTTTTTTAAAGGAAGAACACTTTTAAAAATTCAATTTTTTTTATATTTTTCGAAAATTCAAACATATTTAAAAATTCCAAATATTATTACAGGAACTGAATTATTTTTTGAAAATTTTAACATATTTTAAAAACATGAATATTTTTGAAAAATTACAAAAATATGAAAGAATAAATAATTCGAAAAAATCGGTTAAGCGAAAACAGGAAAACCGTACTAGAATGTTGCCCAATGTTGCAAAACAGGTCAGAAACCGAGTGCGGCGTTGCAGCGGCCGAGCGCCAGGTAGCTCGTTGTCTCGTTCGTGGGTATGGGCGTTGGGATTCACTCCTGTCTGGACTTTTGTAGGTATACGGGCCAATTTACATCTGAGTGAATAGTTTGAACACCCGTCAAAACGTTTTCCTACCCTAGCCGCCGCCAGGAGCCAGGCGACTAGGGAGGCGATCTCCTTCCATCGATCCACCAGCGAGGGCGCTGGCCCCCTCTCCGTCCACTGCTGCTCCGGCGGCAGGAGGGAAGGGGGTCATTCCTCCGCTCTGTAGTTAGGTTTTGGATTTATAGGTCGTGATACACCGTTGGGGTGGTGGGAGCGGCGCCCAGACAAATAAATCTGCCTCAACTTCACTCCCACACCGGCGGTGCCCTTCATGGTGGCGTCTCGAAGTTGATGGTATCGTGTGTTTGCCGATCCTTCAGATCGGCGGTGTTAGGGGTTCATGGATGGTGTTGGTGAGGCGGCGGCGGCGACTTCATCAGGTGTGTCTCTCATTCTGCTCTGCCCCCGTTGCTACGGCGTTGTCTCCAACGTCAAGGTGGAGCAGGGAGGTTTACCGATATCGCTAATGATCCGAAGATAGCATCCGGTGGTCTTGTTATCACTTTTGGTGATTTACTTGGGTGATGATGTACAGTTCGAAATGGCTGAGGTAGTAAGATACGAGCACGGGAAGCCTCTCGTCAAAGCTGAGCAGCTCCCGCATCTATCAATGATGATGCGAAGATTGCATGACTGGTACTTGAAAATCAGCAAGGGTGAGACAGACAGTATGTTGCTGGGAATTAAGGATGAACCGTACTTAATTGGAGTCGACCTGTTGTACGTTGAATTTGAAGAATTGTTTCAGTTATACAATCAAGAGGCCCTCGAGAAAACTCTCATGACTTGCTATTGTCTGTAAGTATTATTTCTGTAATTAAGTCTCTAGCTCAGCTCGTTCATTGAATGTATAATTATCCTCACTATATTATGCAGATCGAAGATCGTCGAATGCAGAAGAGGACAAATCTATAACATTGGGTTCATTAACCCAAATATCGTAAATGAATATACGGTACGAAAGAGACCCGACGATACGGAGAAAAACTTGCTAAATGTGTTACTTCGAGAACAAAACAGAAGGGAAATACTCTTTCCTTACAACTTCAGGTGTGTGTTACTGTCTTGTGCATATTCTAGTTCGCTTACTCGAGGTTAAGGGTAATTGATGAGTTATGCATGCGCAGCTTTCACTTTATTCTGCTAGCCATTCATCTTGAAGAGGGACTAGTAATTGTCTTGGACTCGAGACGTAAAGAGCCTTACGAGTGGTCAAAAATGAGTGAAATGCTTCAGAAGTAAGTTCAACATTACCGCACCATATCGCCAACTTTTTTCATTTCCTAATATCAAGTAATCATTTTCATTGCCGGGCAGGTTTAAAAAAAGTTCACCAGCACGGTTTGGGGTGAATGAGCAAAGGAGATGCGATTTAAATAGCCCAAAGTAAGTAGTACTAGCTAGTTATGTGAATCTCTCATTGATTCTAGTTTCAATGCCTTTATCATGCTTGATTAACATTTTGATTGAACTCTATTCTCGTCAAGTGCTTCTGGGAGGCACCCGGAAATAATTTATTTGGATACTACGTTTGCGAGTTCATTTGCTACTCGACCTCTGAGCTGGGGGGGGGGGCATAACTGCACAACAATTAGAAGTACATAAACAATATTCACAATTTTATTTTATTACCATCAATTGTGTTGAATTTCATCCATATATATATTGACCCCCTTCTTTAAATTAGACCTGGCGGAAGCGGGATCAACTCCTACCAAATGATCGCATATGAGATATTCAAGAGGAATTGCCAGGACTTTTTATTGAGCACGTCATACCTAAAGATCGAGAATACTATCGGGAATTGCAATGTGATTTTTTGTAGATGATGTTAGGAATCGTAAAAAATGTTATATTATATATATATGCATGATCGTGTACTATATGTAGTAGCGTCGAATAGATATACGTTAACTTTTTGTTAGACCAAGTACGAAGAAAGAGAGGTCATTCTCTCTATGTATGTTCATGACGATGTTATGTAATTAATGGTTCCTTCATTGCTATATGTAGTACCCAGCGTCAAGTTGAATGAAAACATAAAATAAAAATAAAACCCTAAATGTAAAAGAATTGAAGAGTAAACACAAAGAGGAAAGGGGAAACACAATATGAAACCCCTAAAAAGAGGGCGCTCCGGAGGCAGAAATAGAACTCGCCAACAGAGCTCCAAAAATTGGGTATTAACTGAGACAAACAACGGGCAAACTATTTTTAAAGGAAAGGGAGAGGTAGACTATCCCTTCCGTTTCATTTTTATTTTCTATAGGGTAGGGAGAAGCCTTGCGCCTTCTTTTTTTTTGAAGGCAAGTGACTTCGCAAACTGCTCAAGTTTGCCCTCTAAGGCCGGGAGCTAATGAATAAAAAAGGGTTGGATACGCCCCTCTACCATATCTAGAGAAATAGAACCCTCCAAAATCCATAACCCCTCCTTACAAAAAAAACAAAAATCCCAACACCTATTAGGTGCTGACGCATGGCTGCTTTATTGTTCCGGTTCGTGTCACGAACTGGGACTAAAGGTCTTCCTGCCTCGGCGCCCCGCAGCGGCCACGTGGAGCACCTTTAGTCCCGGTTCGCAACACGACCGGGACTAAAAATGGAGGGCATTAGTCTCGATCGTTTAGTCCCGGTTGCAGAACCGGAACTAAAGGGCCTCTGGAACCAGGACTGGTGGCCCGTTTTCTACTAAGTGGAGCAAGGTAAGTGGAGCAAGGGAGGTATCAAGGCAAGGAAGAGGCATACGAGAGATATTGATGAGCGGTCGCACAAGTAGAGGGGTTAGCTTGGGTTTCGGTCAGGAGACCTGGGCCAAATTCGCACATGAATAAGTGAAAATGAGCAGATTTTGCAGTTTTGCGTACACCAGGCTGCAAAGGTTAGTCGTCGACGCTGCAATATGCACACAGATTTTTCAATTAAAAAGTTGTATAGAGAAAATAAAACAAAGGATATTCCTATTTTGTTTTTTTGACAGAAAAAGAATGATATAATTTGCTACACCACGCTCAATCATCTGTTGTTCAACAGCATAAGAATCGGGTACAATATAGGATAAGAGATTACAACTAATGCATATGCATTTATAATCATGTAAGCAAAAGTAAACAAACAGGCCTAATGTAATATCCAAAAAGAAAATAAGATCTTGACTAGGAGCCACTAAGAGCACAACAGAAAAAAAAAAGAAACAATGGATTTGGATATTATTAGAAGATTTCATCTTCACAAACATTGGATCGTCATGACACCATACGCTATAAGCCTCTCATACCTTATCAATTTGACCAGTGAACCCTCTTGGCAGCTCCCTCGTCGTGTGTGCGATTAGGCGGGCACATAGGAGATTATTTCTTCAATGATTTTTGGCATCGCAGTGCATATAGCAAGGAGTGTGCAAAGTGTTCTTGTTCATCCCGGTGCTGCGTTAACGAGTTTGGCCCGGGTGCAAATATGAGACGAGGTGAAACTAGGCTGGGACGGTAACCACCGTAGACGTTCCACTGTTGGCTCGTTGACCGTTGAACCGCTGGCAGCTGGATCTGATGGTTCCAATTTTTCAGGAAGTAGCCTTGGGCCAGTTGGTCGTCCTTGGTGGTGTCATACATGTAGAGAATATCGCCCAGCCTGTAGCACAACATCGGGTCGCTGTCATCCAACCAGGCGCCCCTGTGCTTGTCATCGTCGCTGCCGTCATCGTCCATATAGTAGGTGTAGCAGTGTTCCCAGATGAAAGGCACGCCTATCCCCTGAAGGGGCGGCATGACCCAGAACCGGATGATTCTCTGGCCAGCGACGTGTATGGACACGCATAGCTTCCCGCGCATCTCGAAAGCATGCACCGCCCCGCTGATCGGCCACGTGAACTCCTCCGGGAGGTGGTACGTGCAATGTGGCCTCGCTTGCCACGTCAATTACTAATATCATGTCGGGTGTACATGAGTAGCGCGGCCGTTCTGCCAGCACGTACAGCTTGCCATGGACGAGCACCGGCGGCAGCGACGAGCGGAGGCCCCGTGCCGCACGATACGGGGACATGTACGGGTGTCGCCGCCAACCGTCATTGCCGTCTAAGGTGTACATGTCCAGGTGGTAGCCGCCCTCATAGGACATGGCAAGGCGGAGAGGCGGAAGAGCTTGTACTGGTGGGTGAGCGGGCTGAACCCCATGGCGTACATCCCGCATATACGGTATGAGATGGCGCCGTTGATGTTTGGCGGCGGCGGAACCGCCAGCTTGTCGCCGGTGACAGGGTTGCACACATAGATTGGCCATTCCGGCGAGTAGTAGTAAGAAGTGAGGCAGAGCAAGCCGTTGCAGGCATTGGTAGGGGCGTAGGAACCAGAGAGATCGGTGATGCGGCACATGAGCTTGGCCGACGAGACGTTGTGTATGACTGTATCATGGTCTATGCGCGCCCCACGGATCTCCTTGATCACGAGCAGGGTCTCCGCGCCGGAATGGAGATGACGTGGGTAACCCTGGCGTGGAGCCTGCGGAAGGAGGGGTCGCCGACGATGGTGCGCCATATAGCCTGCAGATGCAGCGGGCTAGGTCCCTCGTCGGCAACTTCAGCAGGATCTGGCGCAAAGTCTCCTCCGCCAGGGATTCCATCGTCGAATCCTTCCTGAATACCGTCGAACCAGCACGATCGCATATAAGATGACACGGAGTCCGATAGATCAGAGTTTAAATTGGTCTCCTGAAGCTACACGGGTCGAAACCGAAGGTTATCCAGCCGCCTAAAATTGCATTTGCACCTGCAGCGGATTCAGCAGTAAAACTTCCATAGCAGCTCTCTCCCGCAAAAAAAGAACTTCCATAGCAGCTCTTACGGCCAACTTCAAGCTGATCTTGACTACCGCTAATTACTGCACAGTGGACTGTTTGATATTTGTACGTCCAAAGATCAATTTATACTGCCGTGATACGAACTCATCTTTATGCCATCATGGTGCCGTATCCTACACAATGTTTTGTGCAGCGTGTCCGATCTATAAGAGGGTTTCCACTTGAATCCAGTAAGAAAGTTATCCTATATAATACACCATTTGTTACTAAATTAAACTGCCAAAAAGTGTGAAATTTAGGAACAGGGGTAGTAGATAATAAGAGCAATATTTGTCTAAATCCGTGCAAATAGGATTAATATTTGGTTAAATTCACCCAGAGTTATATTTATCTAAATTTTGTTGCGTGACTCCAAGATGTAAATGCTGGTCTCAAGGGGCAAGGTGTCAAATATGACTAGCTTTTTTTTCTTCTTTTACAGGATGGAAGGTTATATCTTCCATTTTTATACTAGGAAAATTGTCCATACATTGCAACTGGAGACAAAATTTGCATACCCCTCCGCCCGTTGGCATGGACACCTAGTGCATTGTCTGCCCATGATTCTTTGGGATTCCACTTTACAGATATAGATGAAAACATATTTAGAATGAACATAAAAATGTGTAATACTATATAGCTTTCGAAATGATAAGTGTCACACGTGTGGCACGAAGCAATCCGGACCTGACGTTTTCTACAACTAAAGTTGAGTTCCGAAAAGAAAAAAGAATTAAGAAAACTTAAATTTGCTATCCGGAAAGAAAGTTTTCGTGCTTGACAACTAAAATTGCCATCCTCGCGTCAATAACTTGTCATAAAAAACGTCGGAGTTGCCATGAGTTTGTGCCACACGTGTGGCACTTATCGGGGTCCTATAACTTTTATTAACCTTGAGTTTTGGGACCCTCAGATAAAATCTCAAGTGAACTCTCCATGGTTGGCATAGGAAGAAGTGCATTTGTGTCTCAAACGGGATGAGGGGCAGGTCGAATGTTAGGATGAGCTCGAATACTAAAAATCTCTGTCCGGGGCATCAGAAAAAGGGAATTTCACCCTTGATGAGACCCAAACAAATGATATTTCACAAGTCACGGCAGAAAACGATATCCTCACTACACCTTTTTCTTAAGAAGAGGTGATAGTCGTGGTGTTCCAAATGGAAGATTTTTTTTCGAAACTATCACTTATTTTATAGCAAATTCGGAAACTATAGCAACCAATGCAAAAAAAACTGAAAACTATGATCCAGTCCGCCTCGTGTGGGCCGAAGAGGTTGTTTTCTGTCAGCTTTTGGCCGAAAAAGGCTTTTCGGCCATGCCTTGGCCGAAGATATGTGTAGTTGGGCCAAAAAGGACCTTTTTGGCCAGTAGTAGGCCAAAAAGTTCTTTTTGGTCAACAGTAGGCCGAAGAGTCCCTGGGCCCCACCTTGTCACGCCAACGTGTGGCCGAAGGTGCATGGCTGCGCTATTCGGCTTATGTTAGGCCGAAATGTTTTTTTTTTGAATTTGGACTTATGAATGTTCACTAGTACAGAACCGGCCTTTAGTGCCGGTTCGTGACGGGCTTTAGTGCCGGTTCGCCAACCGGCACTAAAGAGTGGGGACTAAAGGTCCCCTCCCTTTAGTACCGGTTCGTCACGAACCGGCGCTAAAGTGCCACCACGTGGCACGAGCCAGGCCCGTTTACGTGTAGGGCTTTAGTACCGGTTGGTAACACCAACCAGTACTAAATGTTTGGGTGTTTTTTTTTAATTTTTTCTTTAATTTTGTGTTTTCAATTTAATTTAGTGATTATTTTACATTATAATGAGTTGTTAAATCATTAGTTGAAAGTACCGCGAATTAGTTTTCGACTGGATGCATTTATTGGATATCTCTAGCTACTAGCTAGCTAGCTAATTAAGTGAGATCAAGTATATGCCATATCCATATTATACTTGATCAACCTATAATATATACGGATATGGCATATACTTGATCACTTAGGTAACGTAGGAAAAATATCATCACCAACACTAGCTTGAAGAAGAAACATTCACTTGTACCAGAAGCAAAAATATCATCGAGTTCAACATGCATGATTGTACCAAAAACATTCACTTAAAAAGAAGCATTCATATATAACACCAAAAAAGCAAATCACTTAAGTTCAGAACGAAGAACACGGACATGAAAGGACAAGTACTAATTAAGAGCAGCATGAAGAACTAGCTAAATCACTCCTGCTAGCTACTCTCTCTCTGGTAAAATAGCATAGAACATGTATAGTTCTCCTGATTGATCATACTGGAGCATGCAGATGAACCTATCTCCTAATCGTGGGCTGCGCTTCTCATTGCTGCCCCCTAGTACTTTTCTGCGATCATTAACAAATTTCCTCCAATCTTTCACTACTAAGCATTCATCGCTTCTAGAAATCCTGAATGCATTCATGTGCAATGCAGGATATCTTGGCCGTAAGCTAACAATTGACATATGACCTTTAGTCTCGATCCCCTGAGGCACAACTGTCATCGGGAGTCCCTGTTGAAGAACATCATATAGTACTTAATTAATATACTTAGCAGTGAAAGTTTAGCAAAAAAATTATGTATGCAAAATATGCACTGAGGACAAATAGTAAATATCTTACCATCATTCCTAAATAGATGTGACCGTAGTTCAATACCATCACTATTGGTCGCACAATTTGAGTACTAACCTTTCTAAGTGCAGGAAGAAAATTTGTCTTGACAGTATGAAGATCCTCAAGCCATGAAACATAATGACTTTGTTGGGGAACGTAGCAGAAATTCAAAATTTTCCTACGTGTCACCAAGATCTATCTATGGAGAGACCAGCAACGAGTAGAAAGAGAGTGCATCTACATACCCTTGTAGATCGCTAAGCGGAAGCGTTCAAGTGAACGGGGTTGATGGAGTCGTACTCGTCGTGATTCAAATCACCGATGATCCTAGTGCCGAACGGACGGCACCTCCGCGTTCAACACACGTACAGCCCGGTGACGTCTCCCACGCCTTGATCCAGCAAGGAGAGAGGGAGAGGTTGAGGAAGACTCCATCCAACAGCAGCACAACGGCGTGGTGGTGGTGGAGGAGCGTGGCAATCCAGCAGGGCTTCGCCAAGCACCATGGGAGAGGAGGAGTAGGAAGAGAGGTAGGGCTGTGCCAGAACTTCGTGTATAGCTCCCATGCGCCTCCCCACTATATATAGGGGTGGAGGGGCTGGTTTCTTGCCCTCCAAGTCCATTGGGGCGTTGGCCAAGGTGGGAGGAAAGAAATCTCATTATTTCCTTCCCCACCGATTGTTATCCCCCCTTTTTAGGGATCTTGATCTTATCCCTTCGGGATATGATCTTATTCCTTCTAAGGGGGGATCTTGGTGCGCCTTGACCAGGGGTGTGGGGCCTTGCCCCCACTACCCACGTCCATGTGGGTCCCCCCATGCAGGTGGGCCCCACTCCGGAACCTTCTAGAACCTTCCCAGTACAATACCGAAAAATCCCGAACATTTTCCGGTGGCCAAAATAGGACTTCCCATATATAAATCTTTACCTCCGGACCATTTCGGAACTCCTCGTGACGTCCGGGATCTCATCCGGGACTCCGAACAACATTCGGTAACCACATACAAACTTCCTTTATAACCGTAGCGTCATCGAACCTTAAGTGTGTAGACCCTACGGGTTCGGGAGACATGTAGACATGACCGAGACGTTCTATGGTCAATAACCAACAGCGGGATCTGGATACCCATGATGGCTCCCACATGTTCCACGATGATCTCATCGGATGAACCACGATGTCAAGGACTTAATCAATCCCGTATTCAATTCCCTTTGTCTATCGGTATGTTACTTGCCCGAGATTCGATTGTCGGTATCCAATACCTTGTTCAATCTCGTTACCGGCAAGTCACTTTACTCGTTCCGTAACACATCATCCCATGATCAACTCCTTGGTCACATTGCGCATATGATGATGTCCTACCGAGTGGGCCCAGAGATACCTCTCCATTTACACGGAGTGACAAATCCCAGTCTCGATCCGCATAAAACAATAGATACTTTCGGAGATACCTGTAGTGCACCTTTATAGTCACCCAGTTACGTTGTGACGTTTGATACACCCAAAGCACTCCTACGGTATCCAGGAGTTACACGCTCTCATGGTCGAAGGAAGAGATACTTGACATTGGCAAAGCTCTAGCAAATGAACTACACGATCTTTTGTGCTAGTCTTAGGATTGGGTCTTGTCCATCACATCATTCTCCTAATGATGTGATCCCGTTATCAACGACATCCAATGTCCATAGCCAGGAAACCATGACTATCTGTTGATCACAACGAGCTAGTCAACTAGAGGATCACTAGGGACATATTGTGGTCTATGTATTCACACGTGTATTACGATTTCCGGATAATACAGTTATAGCATGAATAAAAGACAATTATCATGAACAAGGAAATATAATAATAATACTTTTATTATTGCCTCTAGGGCATATTTCCAACAGTCTCCCACTTGCACTAGAGTCAATAATCTAGTTCACATCGCCATGTGATTAACACTCACAGGTCACATCGCCATGTGACTAATACCCAAGAGTTTACTAGAGTCAGTAGTCTAGTTCACCTCACTATGTGATTAACACTCAATGAGTTTTATGTTTGATCATGTTGCTTGTGAGAGAGGTTTTAGTCAACGGGTCTGAACCTTTCAGATCCGTGTGTGCTTTACAAATCTCTATGTCATCTCCTAGATGCAGCTACCACGCTCTATTCGGAGCTATTCCAAACAACTGTTCTACTTGGAGCTATTCTAAATTATTGCTCCATTATATGTATCCGGTCTCTCTACTCAGAGCTATCCGGATAGGTGTCAAGCTTGCATCGTCGTAACCTTTACGACGAACTCTTTTACCACCTCCATAATCGAGAAAATTCCTTAGTCCACTAGTTACTAAGGATAACTTTGACCGCTGTCCTGTGAGCCATTCTTGGATCACTCTTGTACCCCTTGACTGACTCATGGCAAGGCACACTTCAGGTGCGGTACACAGCATAGCATACTGAAGAGCCTACGTCTTAAGCATAGGGGACGACCTTCGTCCTTTCTCTCTATTCTGTCGTGGTTGAGCTTTAAGTCTTAACTTCGTACCTTACAACTCAGGCAAGAACTCCTTCTTTGACTGGTCCATCTTGAACACCTTCAAGATCATGTCAAGGTATGTGCTCATTTGAAAGTATTATTAAGCATTTTGATCTATCCTTATAGATCTTGATGCTCAATGTTCAAGTAGCTTAATCCAGGCTTTCCATTGAAAAACACTTTCAAAATAACCCTATATGCTTTCCAGAAATTCTACGTCATTTCTGATCAACAATATGTCAACAACATATACTCATCAGAAATTCTATAGTGCTCCCACTCACTTCTTTGGAAATACAAGTTTCTCATAAACTTTGTACAAACCCAAAAATTTTGATCATCATCAAAGCATACATTCCAACTCCGAGATGCTCACTCCAGTCCTTAGAAGGATTGCTGGAGCTTTGCATACTTATTAGCATCTTTCGGGATTGACAAAACCTTCCGGTTGTATCACATACAACCTTTCCTTATTAAAATCGTCGAGGAAACAATGTTTTGACATCCTATCTGCAAGATTTCATAAATAATGCAGTAATCGCTAATATAATTCCAACAGACTCTTAGCATCGCTACGAGTGAGAAAATCTCATCGTAGTCAACTCCTTGAACTTGTCGGAAAACATCTTAACGACAAGTCGAGCTTTCTTAATGGTGACATTTACCATCATTATCCGTCTTCCTTTTGAAATCCATCTGTACTCATTAGCCTTACGACGATCGAGCCGTTCTGCCAAAGTCTACACTTTGTTTTCATACATGGATCCTCTCTCGGATTTTATGGCCTCAAGCCATTTATCGGAATCCGGGCCCACCATCGCTTCTCCATAGCTCGTAGGTTCATTGTTGTCTAGCAACATGACCTTCAAGACAGGATTACGTACCACTCTGAAGTAGTACGCATCCTTGTCATCCTACGAGGTTTGGGAGTGACTTGATCCGAAGTTTCATGATTAATATCATAAGCTTCCTCTTCAATTGGTGTAGGTGCCACAGGAACAACTCCCTGTGCCCTGTCACACACTAGTTGAAGAGACGGTTCAATAACCTCATCAAGTCTCCACCATCCTCCCACTCAATTCTTTCGAGAGAAACTTTTCCTCGAGAAAGGACCCGATTCTAGAAACAATCCATATTGCTTTCGGATCTGAATTAGGAGGTATACCCAACTGTTTTGGGTTTCCTATGAAGATGCATTTTATCCGCTTTGGGTTCGAGCTTATCAACCTGAAACTTTTTCATATAAGCGTCGCAGCCCCAAACTTTTAAGAAACGACAACTTAGGTTTCTCTAAACCATAATTCATACGGTGTCATCTCATCGGAATTACGTGGTGCCCTATTTAAAGTGAATGTGGTTGTCTCTAATGCCTAACCCATGAACGATAGTGGTAATTCGACAAGAGACATCATGGTACGCACCATATCCAATAGGGTGCAACTATGATGTTCGGACACACCATCACATTATGGTGTTCCAGGCGGTATTAATTGCGAAACAATTTCCACAATGTCTTAATTGTGTGCCAAAACTCGTAACTCAGATATTCATCTCTATGATCATATCATAGACATTTTATCCTCTTGTCACAATGATCTGCTACTTCACTCTGAAATTACTTGAACCATTCAATAATTTAGACTTGTGTTTCATCAAGTAGATATACTCAACATTTACTCGAATCATCTGTGAAGTAAGAACATAATGATATTCACTGCATGCCTCAGCACTCATTCGACTGCACACATCAAAATGTGTTACTTCCAACAAGTTGCTATCTTGTTCCATCTTACTGAAAATGAGGCTTTTCAGTCATCTTGCCCATGTGGTATGATTTGCATATCTCAAGTGATTCAAAATCAAGTGAGTCCGAACGATCCATTTGCATGGAGTTTCTTCATGCATATACACCAATAGACATGGTTCGCATGTCTCAAACTTTTCAAAAACGAGTGAGTCCAAAGATCCATCAACATGGAGCTTCTTCATGCGTTTTATACCATTATGACTTACATGGCAGTGCCACAAGTAAGTGGTACTATCATTACTATCTTATATCTTTTGGCATGAAAATGTGTATCACTACGACCGAGATTCAATAAACCATTCCTTTAGGTGCAAGACCATTGAAGGTATTATTCAAAAATAGAGTAACCATATTCTCCTTAAATGAATAACCGTATTGCGATAGACATAATCCAATCATGTCTATGCTCAACGCAAACACCAATCTCGGTGGTAGAGGGAGCGTGCGATGCTTGATCATATCAACCTTGGAAACACTTCCAACATATATCGTCAGCTCACCTTTAGCTAGTCTCCATTTATTCCGTAGCTTTTATTTCGAGTTACTAACACTTAGCAACCGAACCGGTATCCAATACCCTGGTGCTACTAGGAGTACTAGTAAAGTACACATTAACATAATGTATATCCAATATACTTCTATCGACCTTGCCAGCCTTCTCATCTACCAAGTATCTAGGGTAATGCTGCTCCAGTGGTTGTTCCCCTTATTACAGAAGCACTTAGTCTCGGGTTTGGGTTCAACCTTGGGTTTCTTCACTAGAGCAGCAGCTGAATTGCCGTTTCATGAAGTATCCCTTTGTTCCCTTGCCCTTCTTGAAACTAGTGGTTTCACCAACCATCAACAATTGATGCTCCTTCTTGATTTCTACTTTCGCGGTGTCAAACATCATGAATATTTCAAGGATCATCATATCTATCCCTTATATGTTATAGTTAATCACGAAGCTCTATCAGCTTGGTGGCAATGACTTTGGGGAAACATCACTATCTCATCTGGAGGATCAACTCCCACTCGATTCAAGTGATTGTTGTGCTCAGACAATCTGAGCACAAGCTCAACGATTGAGCTTTTCTCCCTTAGTTTGCAGGCTAAGAAAATCGTCGGAGGTCTTATACCTCTTGACGTGGGCACGAGCCTGAAATCCCAATTTCAGCCCTCGAAACATCTCATATGTTCCGCGACGTTTCGAAAACGTCTTTGGTGCCTCTACTTAAACCATTTAATTGAACTATCACGTAGTTATCAAAACGTGTATGTCCGATGTTCGCAACATCGACAAACGACGTTGGGGTTCAGCACACTGAGCGGTGCATTAAGGACATAAGCTTTCTACTGATCGCATAATCGCTACTATCAACTTTCAACTATATTTTCTCTAGGAACATATCTAAACAGTGGAACTAAAGCGCGAGCTTACGACATAATTTGCAAAAGGTCTTTTGACTATGTTCAGGATAATTAAGTTCATCTTATGAACTCCCACTTAGATAGACATCCCTCTGGTCATCTAAGTGATCACATGATCCGAGTCAAGTAGGCCGTGTCCGATCATCACGTGAGACGGACTAGTCATCATCGGTGAACATCTTCATGTTGATCGTATCTACCATACGACTCATGCTCGACCTTTCGGTCTCCGTGTTCCGAGGCCATGTCTGCACATGCTAGGCTCGTCAAGTTAACCCTAAGTGTTTTCGCTGTGTAAAACTGTCTTACACCCGTTGTATGTGAACGTAAGAATCCATCACACCCGATCATCACGTGGTGCTTAGAAGCGACGAACTGTAGCAACGGTGCACAGTTAGGGGAGAACACTTCTTGAAATTTTGTAAGGGATCATCTTATTTACTACCGTCGTCCTAAGCAAACAAGATGCATAAACATGATAAACATCACATGCAATCAAATAGTGACATGATATGGCCAATATCATTTTGCTCCTTTTGATCTTCATCTTCGGGGCTCCATGATCATCATCATCACCGGCACGACACCATGATCTCCATCATCGTGTCTTCATGAAGTTGTCACGCCAACGACTACTTCTACTTCTATGACTAACGCGTTTAGCAATAAAGTAAAGTAGTTTACATGGCGTTCTTCAATGACACGCAGGTCATACAATAAATAAAGACAACTCCTATGGCTCCTGCTGGTTGTCATACTCATCGACATGCAAGTCGTGAATCCTATTACAAGAACATGATCAATCTCATACATCACATATCATTCATCACATTCTTCTTGGCCATATCACATCACATAGCATACCCTGCAAAAACAAGTTAGACGTCCTCTAATTGTTGTTGCATGTTTTACGTGGCTGCTATGGGTTTCTAGCAAGAACGTTTCTTACCTACGCAAGACCACAACGTGATATGCCAATTGCTATTTACCCTTCATAAGGACCCTTTTCATCGAATCCGTTCCGACTAAAGTGGGAGAGACTGGCACCCGCTAGCCACCTTATGCACCAAGTGCATGTCAATCGGTGGAACCTGTCTCACGTAAGAGTACGTGTAAGGTCGGTCTGGGCCGCTTCATCCCACAATACCGTCGAAACAAGATTGGACTAGTAACGATAAGCATATTGAACAACATCAACGCCCACAACTACTTTGTGTTCTACTCGTGCAAAGAATCTACGCAATAGACCTAGCTCATGATGCCACTGTTGGGGAACGTAGCAGAAATTCAAAATTTTCCTACGTGTCACCAATATCTATCTATGGAGAGACCAGCAACGAGTAGAAAGAGAGTGCATCTACATACCCTTGTAGATCGCTAAGCGGAAGAGTTCAAGTGAACGGGGTTGATGGAGTCGTACTCGTCATGATTCAAATCACCGATGATCCTAGTGCCAAACGGACGGCACCTCCGCGTTCAACACACGTACAGCCCGGTGACGTCTCCCACGCCTTGATCCAGCAAGGAGAGAGGGAGAGGTTGAGGAAGACTTCATCCAACAGCAGCACAACGGCGTGGTGGTGGTGGAGGAGCGTGGCAATCCAGCAGGGCTTCGCCAAGCACCATGGGAGAGGAGGAGTAGGAAGAGAGGTAGGGCTGTGCCAGAACTTCGTGTATAGCTCCCATGCGCCTCCCCACTATATATAGGGGTGGAGGGGCTGGTTTCTTGCCCTCCAAGTCCATTGGGGCGTTGGCCAAGGTGGGAGGAAAGAAATCTCATTATTTCCTTCCCCATCGATTGTTATCCCCCCTTTTTAGGGATCTTGATCTTATCCCTTCGGGATATGATCTTATTCCTTCTAAGGGGGGATCTTGGTGCGCCTTGACCAGGGGTGTGGGGCCTTGCCCCCACTACCCACGTCCATGTGGGTCCCCCCATGCAGGTGGGCCCCACTCCAGAACCTTCTAGAACCTTCCCGGTACAATACCGAAAAATCCCGAACATTTTCCGGTGGCCAAAATAGGACTTCCCATATATAAATCTTTACCTCCGGACCATTCCGGAACTCCTCGTGACATCCGGGATCTCATCCGGGACTCCGAACAACATTCGGTAACCACATACAAACTTCCTTTATAACCCTAGCGTCATCGAACCTTAAGTGTGTAGACCCTACGGGTTCGGGAGACATGTAGACATGACCGAGGCGTTCTCCGGTCAATAACCAACAGCGGGATCTGGATACCCATGATGGCTCCCACATGTTCCACGATGATCTCATCGGATGAACCACGATGTCAAGGACTTAATCAATTCCGTATTCAATTCCCTTTGTCTATCGGTATGTTACTTGCCCGAGATTCGATCGTCGGTATCCAATACCTTGTTCAATCTCGTTACCGGCAAGTCACTTTACTCGTTCCGTAACACATCATCCCATGATCAACTCCTTGGTCACATTGCGCATATGATGATGTCCTTCTGAGTGGGCCCAGAGATACCTCTCCGTTTACACGGAGTGACAAATCCCAGTCTCGATCCGCATAAAACAATAGATACTTTCGGAGATACCTGTAGTGCACCTTTATAGTCACCCAGTTACGTTGTGACGTTTGATACACCCAAAGCACTCCTACGGTATCCAGGAGTTACACGCTCTCATGGTCGAAGGAAGAGATACTTGACATTGGCAAAGCTCTAGCAAATGAACTACACGATCTTTTGTGCTAGTCTTAGGATTGGGTCTTGTCCATCACATCATTCTCCTAATGATGTGATCCCGTTATCAACGACATCCAATGTCCATAGCCAGGAAACCATGACTATCTGTTGATCACAACGAGCTAGTCAACTAGAGGATCACTAGGGACATATTGTGGTCTATGTATTCACACGTGTATTACGATTTCCGGATAATACAATTATAGCATGAATAAAAGACAATTATCATGAACAAGGAAATATAATAATAATACTTTTATTATTGCCTCTAGGGCATATTTCCAACAGACTTATCTCCTCGCAGTTTAATTCAGCTCCGGGACAGTAGTAGGTCCTGTCTACCAAGCGCCGGACATGTTTGGTTGAATGGAGATAAGCTGTCAATAGAAATTAGTTGTCAGTTATTTTTGAATAAGCAATATCAAAGACAAAAATATAGTTGAGAAGAACTCACATAATGGTAGAACTAGAGGCGTCTACACATCGACCCATATGTCTCTATTACCTTCAATATCATCTTCCGGACGAATATCAAAGGTGATAACCATACCAGGCTCAAATGCATAAGCCTTGCATAGTGCTTGCCAAGTTTTGCATTCAAAATAGGTGTACGTGTGTGCATTGTATACTTTGACGTTGAAAGTATAACCATCATGCTCAGTTTTCAGGTAAGCTTTCTTTACCTTCATAGTTTCCATATCTTTGAAACCTATCTTATCCAAGATAAAAATTCTTGCATGGCAGTGATGCGCTAATAGAATAGTGAAAATTAAAAATTATAAGTCAGGCAAAATGAAGCATATATAAGTCATGCTTAATTACGAAAACAGACTTGTCTTTGTGACTTACTGTATCGAATTCGAAGGTCTCATCCAGCTTGATGCTGAATCGCCTACCATCAACAAGGAAATTTCTGTTGCACTAGCCGCGCTGATCTTCACAGAATTCACACATAATGAAATTTTTTCCGTCGTCAGACGACATTTCCTATGTTCATATTAGGCCAAACATTAAACACTTACTAATTCAATTAATTCAACTACTTCTATTAATTCAACTAAGAATTTACTAAAAATAAACTAGTTATATTAATTCAATTAGTTCAACTAAGTATTTACTAAAAATAAACTAGTTCTATATATTAATTCAACTAGTTCAACTAAACATTTACTAAAAATAAACTAGTTATATTAATTCAACTAGTTCAAACTAAGCATTTACTAAAAATAAACTAGTTCTATATATTAATTCAACTAGTTTAACTAAGCATTTACTAAAAATAATCTATTTATATTAATTCAACTAGTTCAACTAAGCATTTACTAAAAATAAACTAGTTCTATATATGAATTAATTCAACTAGTTCTAAGCATTTACTAAAAATAAACTAGTTCGATCTATATATTAATTCAACTAGTTCAACTAAACATTAACATATATATTTCTAATTCATCTAACATAACATTTCTAACATTCTAAAAAAATAAATTAACTAGATAGTTCTAATTCATCTAATTAAACATTAGAAAACATAGAAAATAAGTAAAAAAATATGTGTGTGTGTAGTGTGTGTATATATGTGTGTACGTGTAGTGTGTGTGTGTGTGTGTGTGTCTGTGTGTATGTGTGTGTGTGTATGTGTGTATGCGTGTGTGTGTGTATGTGTGTATATATGTGTGTATGCGTGTGTGTGTGTGTATGTGTGTATGTGTGTATGCGTGCGTGTGTGTGTGTGTATGGAGCGGGC
>NC_041393.1:727051931-727073632 GCF_002162155.2 Triticum dicoccoides | reverse complement strand
GACGGGCGGCGGGGGCGACGACAGGCGGCGAGGCATCGTCGTCGTACGTCGTTGGAGATCGAGACTCTCGCGCGCGCGAGAAGTGGAACGAGAAGTGGCGATGATAACTGATTTTTCGTAAGTGCCATATATATATATATGATGGGCCTTTAGTACCGGTTGGAGCCACGAACCGGTACTAAAGGCCAATTTTGGCCAGCCCAAGCGGCGGAAAACGAGGGCCTTTAGTACCGGTTGGTGGCTCCAACCGGTACTAATGTGTTGCCCTTTAGTACCGGTTGGAGCCACCAACCGGTACTAATGACCGTGCGCTGCCACCTGCGGTGCGCTATGTTTAATCCCACCTCGCCGAGCGAAGGGCAGCCGCACTGGTTTATAAACCCAGCCGCAGCTGCCCTTTCGAACTCCTCTATATAGCAGGCTTCTGGGCCTAAGTAGGGCGTGCACAATTGGTCGAACTTAAATCACCTTTCATCACAATAAGGGAACCTTTGGTGACTTTCAAAACACTATCTCCACCTGAATACTTGTATCCCTTTGCATCAAGGGCACTCATAGAAATAAGATTTCTCTTCATCTTCGGGATATACCGAACATCTGTCAAAGTTCTGATTATGCCATCAAACATCTTGATTCTAATAGAACCTATGCCTTCAATCTTGCATGGTGAATTATGAAAACCCAAAACGGAACCAGCAGAAGTAGTGGAATCAAAAGTATTAAACCAATCTCTATGCGGGCACATATGGAAAGTACATGCAGTGTCAAGTACCCACTCATCATTGGTCTCAGCACATCCAGCAATAACGACAAGAGCATCATCGGAACTATCATCACGAGCAACGTTAGCAGAATTTTCACCTTGTTTGTTACCTTTCCTCTTTTCTTTATTCTGCAACTTGAAACACTCTGAGATGTCATGCCCGTCTCTCCTGCAATACCTGCAATACTTCTTGTCTCTGGATTGCGACCGGCCCCTGTAGCCGTTTTTACTTTTTCCTCTGTTTCCATTATTGTAGTTCTTCTCCTTTGTCCTGCCACGAACAGATAATCCCTCGGCTTGGAATGAACTCGAACCATCATGAGGCACCATTAATTTCATCTTTTCCTTAGAGTTCAAAGCTTCATAAACTTCATTAAGCGTGAGAGTATCACGACTGTATAATATGGTATCTCGAAAATTGGTATAAGAACTTGGCAGTGAACAAAGTAACATTAAAGCAGTATCTTCCTCTTCATACTTAACCTCCATTGCAACTAGATCAGATATGATCTCTTTAAATTCTGAAATATGATTCAAAACATTACCTCCCTTGGATAACCTGTGCAGGAATAATTTTTGCTTCAGATGTATCTTGCTGGTGAGATCCTTAGTCATGCAAATCCCTTCCAGCTTTAACCATAGAGCGGCGGCAGTTTTCTCGCTCAAAACTTCCTGCAAAATATTATTATGCAAATGGAGTTGAATTTGTGACAAAGCCTTACAATCAATTCTTTTCTCCTCGTCAGTCCAATCTTGAATTCGGTTCTTCCTAAAACTATCCAGTGCTACATCATAGTTGGACTGTGCCAACAACGCCCGCATCTTGACTTGCCATAGGGTAAACCTTGTGTCACGGTTCAGCAGCGGAAGATCGTACTTCATGGGTGCCATGAGTCGATAAAACTGTGTACACAAAGTAGTACAAGCCGATAGAAAAATTCTTGAAGAATTTAATATGCGGAGCAAAAACTGAAACAATAGCACCTGGTAGTAGCAGACCAACGGAGAACAGAAAAACAGAACTAGTAGTACTAGCCTCACGTAGAGTAGTACTAGTAGCAGATTGGATCAGATCAAAACTAGAGCTCACGTACTATAAATAGTACTAGTTGGAGTGGCCGATCGATTGAAAACCTCGTGAGTAGTAGCAGCAGCAACGTGATCCACTTCACGCCAAGAAAAAAACTCTAGCGGCTGGCCTCCTCGGGATTTGATGCCAGCGAAACAGCCCACGGCTCGGCGGATGGTACGTGGACTAGAAAAATCGATCTGGCCGCTGCGGCAGGTACGGATGATGATAAGTCTGCTGCACGAACGAGCGTCATCCAAACTTGCTGTCGGTCTCGACTTCGTAATCGCTGCAGCAGCGGAAATCGATCCGGTCTCGGATCGCCTGGTCACGCGTGGGCGGCGGCGCGCAACCCTAATTCTCTCGTCACAAATCTCGTATCTTGCAACTTGGCTCTGATACCACTTGTTAGATAATAACAAGATAAACGAGACAAAGAGACACGAACATTTACGTGGAAACCCTTGCGGGAGAAAACCACGGACGCACGAAGGCGCAATCACTATGAGGAGGAGTATTACAAGCACGAGACGACAGACCGTCTGAGGTGGGACTACATGAGGTATATAAGAGGGCAATACATGAGAGTCCTTGGAGGACAAATAAACGAGCTGTATTCGTACGCGTCAACGTCAACGCAACGCCCGGTGTTGTACTACGTCTAGTCAACCCGATACTAGAATTTGGATCACAATTTAACATTCATGTTAATTGATGCAATGCGAAGAAATATGAATAAAGTTACTCCAATGAATTGAAATCAACAGCAGAAAGGATTGAGCAAATTGATTGATTTTCTGAAGGGACAAATAAATTGAGCAGTATGTGTACATGATACAGGCTTGCGCCCAAACAAATAAATTGAGCGGCATGTTTCACCACCCCATTCACCAAGCTAGTTACTGAACATCTTGAGCACCACTCTCAACATCAAAATAAAGATAAATCTGTAGCAACACATGTTTCAGTGGTTGCAAAAGTAAACAGGCTTAATGTGTATCCAAAATGAAAATTAGATCTTAACTAGGAGCACACACATGTATATGACCGTCTGCATATGTACTGTGTTCTAAAAAAAGATCTTAACTAGGAGCCCCTAAGAACACCAAAGAAATGAATATGGTTGAGGGTATAACATTTCATTTATCTACAATGATCAGATCAATAATTATGAAAATATTAGAAGATTTCTTCTTCACAAACATTGGATCATCACGTAACCATACACTATAAGATTCCCATACTGTATCAATTCAACCAGTGAACCCTCTTGGCAGCTCGCTGGTCGTGTATGCGATTAGGCGGGCACATAGAAGATGATTTCTTCAATGATTTTTGCCATCGCAGTGCATGTAACAAGGAGTGGACAAAGTGTCCTTGTTCATCCTGGTGATGCGTTAACGAGTATGGCACGCATGCAAATATGAGACGAGGCGAAACTAGGCTGGCACGGTAACCACCATAGACATTCAATTGTTGGCTCTCCGACCATGGAACCACTGGCAGCGGGATCCGAAATTCCCAGTTTCTGAAGAAATAACCTTGGGCCTGTTGCTCGTCCTTGGTGGTGTCGTACATGTTGAGAAGATCCCCCAGCCTGTAGCACAAAGTCTCATTGCTGTCGTCGAACCAGCCAGCCCTCTGCTTGTCGCCGTCGTCATCCTCCATGTAGAAGGTGTAGCATGGTTCCCAAGTCCCAACTGACAGGCGTGCCTATCGCCTGCAGTGGCGGCATGGCCGAGAAATGGATGAATCGCTGGCAGCGACGTGTATGGCAACGCATAGCTTTCCCGCTCATCTGAAAGGCGTGCACCGCTGCACTGACCAGCCCCGTGAACTCCTCCGGGAGATGGTACGTGCACTGTGTCTCGCTCGTCACGTCAATTACTAGTATGGTGTCGAGTGTACATGAGTTACGCGGTCGTTTTGTCAGCACATGCAGCTCGCCGTCGACGAGCACCGGCAACCGCGACGAATGGAGGTCGTTTGTGGCGCGATACGGGAACATGTATAGGCGTCGGCACCACCCGTCATAACCACCTAAGGTGTACACATCCAGGTAGTAACCGCCCTCATTGGACAAGGACCAGGTGGAGAGGCGGAAGAGCTTGTACTGGTGGGTCGACGCGCTGAACCCCATGGCGTATATCCCACATCTATGGTATGGGACCGTACCCTCGGTGTTTGGCGGCGGCAGAACCATCAGCTTGTCGCCGGTGACAGGGTTGCACACATATACTGGCCAGTCTGGCAGAGGAAGCCGTTGCAAGCGTTGGTAGCGGTGTACGAACCGGCGACATCGGTGATGCGGCACATGAGCTTGGCCGACGAGACGCTCTGGATTACCATATCACGGTCCATGCGCCCCCCGCCGGACTCCCTGCTGACCAGAAGGGTCTGCACGCCGGAGTCGGAAGTAACATGAGTGGCATTGGCGTGGAGCCTGCGGAAGAAGGGGTCGCCGATGACGGTTCGTCATAGCCGGCACACACAGCAGGACCGGGCCAGGTCCCTCGTCGGCAGCTTCACCAGGATCTGGCGCAAAATCTCCTCGGCCAGGGGTTCCATCGTGGAATTTTGAATACCGTCGAAGCTCGATCGCATATAAGATGGCACGGAGTACGATCGATCAGAGGCTAAATTGGTCTCCCGAACCCACACGCATCGAAACTGAAGGTTAGCCACGTGGCTAAATCTGAACTTGAACCAGCAATAAAACTTCACGTATAGCACTATAACTAAACCTAGCCGCACGGCGAACCAACCTGTGGTTGGATGGTTAGACGGACTATGGTATCCCCAACTACCACGGTTCAAATCATGGTGCTCGCACATGCTCATAAGGATAGGATGTGTCTATGTGCATTCATAGGGATGAGTGTATGCGTATTTACATGAGCGCCTGTGCTTGTGCTGATGTTAAAAAAAAACCTAGCCGCACGAGTCCCGATGGACGGAGCTACAACCTGCGTGCACGCACTGGAAACGAAACCTCCTGTTCCTGCCTGGTCCTATCATCATCACGAGCTCCTATTGTTTACTAGTGTCGCGGTACTAAGTCTGACAGTAAGAATAGGGGGTACGTATGGAGAGGCAAGGTCCTAGCTACGGTAAAGTTGTACGCAAGTATTTACGAGTTCAGGCCCCTCTAGAAGGAGGTAAAAGCCCTACGTCTCGGTGCCCAGAGGCGGTCGACTGGATTATGAGTATGTGTGTATGTGTTATAGGGGGTGCGAACCCTTGTCCCAGATGAGGGGGGGGGGTGGCTTATATAGAGTCCGCCAGGACCCCAGCCATCCCCCGTTACAGAGGGTTTGAATGTACATAAAGATTGAGGCGTTACTGGTAACGCCAGCCTTAAGTGCCTTTAATGACCTTAAAGATTACGGAGTGAATACTCGCCCGTTGCTATGTTCTGACTGACTTCTGGTCTTCTGTAGGTCGAGTGGTTTCTTGTATGGTCGAGTGGTTGACTGGTCGTGTGATTTCGGGAAGGAGGGGTACCCGAGTGGTCCATTGGTCGAGTGGATTGCACTCGACATCCTTATTGGGTACTCCCTATTGTCTCTTGAGCTTCTTTACTTCTAGGGTAGTGACTTTGGGTAGGGCGTATAGGTCAGGCCTATGACCCTACCCTAGCTCTATATCCTCATCATTAGCCCCCGAATGGATTAAGGTCCGAGTGGAAAGAAGATTGAAGTTGATCTTGCTTCGACCCTTGCGCGTCACAAGTATTTATGCAGGATGGAAGGTTCATGTTGGAACTTCAGCTTCGCTTCAGTCGCCTTGATCGATTCAGAAAGTCGTCGAATGAATTTATAACGTCACCTATCGATTGTTGTCTTTGGGCGCGGAATCTTTGGCGCCATTGGTTATGGCGTATCCCGGATCTCACGGGATTCGAAATTTCGGGGAAGCGCGCGGGACGGAGAGTGCCGTGGTATGAGGATGGATAGATAGGAGTTCCTCGATCTCCGTGCCACCTTTTTCGCCATGTACCGAGCGCGCGCCTGTTACGGGATTTGACAGGATCACCTGGTCCCACGCGTCAGCCACTCGGAAGTGGGCCTTTATAAGGTGACGGAGACGAGGCGCCTGCACTGTGCGCGTCTGTTTTCTCTTCTCCTCCTCTGCTTCTCCACTGCATCCGGCTCCTTCGCTCTCGACGCCGCCACTGTGCCACCATGGTGAAGGACAAGACGGCGGCGCTGGAACGTGCGAAGAAGGCGACGGGGGCGGCAAAAGGCAAGAAGCAGAATCATGGGTCGTCATCGCGCTCGGCGTTGTCGCCGGGTTGGATCCAGGGCGATTGGATCTGATCTTCGCTCTGGCAAGATGACTTGGACGAGCTGGTGGAGTCCGGGCTTATTGCCAAGGGCGCTGTGCGGTTGCCGGAGGGGGAGACGGAGCCGCAGCCGCGACCGGGTGAGTGTGTCCTGCTCGCCACCCATGTCGACCGGGGTTTCTCGCTCCCTCTGCACCGCTTTTTTTGGGGTTTCCTAAACTTCTTCGGTGCCCAACTCCATCACTTTTCTCCCAATACCATCACATATCTTTCCGCATTCGTGTCCATGTGCGAGAACTTTCTAGGGTGTCGACCGCACTGGGGTCTTTTCAAGCACATCTTCACCATCCGCTCTCAGTCGGTGAAGAAAGCGAACACGAGTGACGAGAAAACACATGTCATTCAGATGTGTGGGGGTTTGGGTATCCAGAAGAGGCAGAGGAGCTCTTTCCCTTCCATGACCCTTCCTGAGTCGGTCACGGGCTGGCAGTCGACCTGGTTCTACTGCCAGGACCGCGCAACTCCAGGCCAGTCGACTGGTCTTCCCCATTTCAGCTTTGACCGTGTCCAGACTCCTTCGTCGCTGAAAGTGACCGCTGCTGAGAGCGTGGAAACAAACATGCTAGTTGAGAGAGTGGTCCAACTGATCAACCAAGGCGTCACTGGCATGGATCCGCTGGAGGTTTTCCTCAGTCACGCATCCAGCCTCTCCAGGCCCGTGACCACCCTATGTGGATGTATTCTGGAGTCGACGACGCCGCTCGGGTTCATCCGGAGGAAGTACCGGCTAAGACAATGGCCATGTGGTTGAAGAGCATCACAGGCAACAAGGATAACCCAGAGGTGCCCGGAGAGTCGACCCCTTCAGTGACAGCAATCAGCCGGACAAGGTGTGACCTTCATTTCCGACTGTTTTGGGTACATATTCCGACTGCCATTGAATCCGACTGACATTTACCCGACTTCTTGTCTTGTAGGTTTACACTGAGATGTACTCGATGCCCAATGGTGAGCAAGTTCTGGAGCAAGGCCAGCTAGGAGAGAACAACGTGGAGGAGAGCAGTGAATGGGAATCTTTGGACGATGAAGACAAGGAGGAAAGCGACGAGTTGGACGACGAAGAAGCGGTCGACTCGCCGCCTCGCACGGAACGTCGATCCAAGGAACACCATGACCCAGCGGGCGGGCACGGTAAGAACGTGGCCCCAAGCACCCAAACGCAGAAGCGCACTCGGACGTCGACTCCGGAGCCAACAAAAAAAGTCGCCAAGCAGCCCAAGGTCGCTCCTTCAAAAGCTCGGAAGACTCTGCCCAGGATCAAGATGGATGTTCCTGTTGCCTCTGGGTGAGTATCCTTTCTGTGTTTACCTCTACCGACTGATTCTTCTACTCTGACCAAACGGATCGTGCACCTTTCCAGCCCAACCTCTGCTGCGACTGACATGGAAGTTGACAAGGCCCCAGGAGATGAGGAAATCGATGACGCGGCCACCTCCCGAGCTGGTAAGTCCGCTCGACTAAAACTTATTTTATTGATTGAGTTGTCGGTCAGTTCAATCTCTGATGTTTTCTTTTCGCTGCAGCTCCACGAGACATCGTCGTGCTTCCCGATGGTTAAGAAGAAGAAGTGCCTCGGAAGGAGAGGAGGAGGAGAGGCAAGGGCTCGAGCGGGAGAGGGCTTGAAGTTCAAGTCCCTCAGTCGACGCCTATGCTTGAGGCGGTGGTCGAGGGATCCGGAGATCCGGTTCGGACAACGTCACATTTGCCGACCCGCTGATGACTGATCGCCCATCAGGGTCGACTGCTCCAACTCCTGCTGCTCCAGTGCAACTCCATGCGTTCGACCCAATGTCTGCTTCGACCGCCTTGGTGCCATCACTCTTTGCTACCTACCAAACTCCAGACGACTGGCCAAGTGCCGCCAGGGAGGCTCTTCGCCAGGTGAATCTTGTTACGGAGCAAGTGAAGGTGATGCACGAGGCCAGTCAGGTGGCCTATAATGCCAGCACCACTCCGCAGACCAACGTTAAGGTCAGTTAACTCCCGACTGAACTTTTGAATCATGAAAAACTGTCGGTGTTGCTTCACTGCCCATATGTGCATCTACTATCATGGGTCTGTGTTTCATATCCGATCACCCACTGGGGTGTGTCTTCCTTAGAGTTTAGTAGGTCTTCCACTCCACTCGACTCATGCTGAGTCGAGTGCTGGCAGTCGGCTGGGGTCTGAGAATCTACTTTTTTACTCATCACTACAAAAAAAATACACTTCCGTGATGATACGTGTTTGTCACAGTAGGTCGCGTTTTTTGTCATGCATGTACATCCATGACGATTTTATGACAGAATCAAGATAGTCATACCTGTGTTGTCGTAGAAGTGTTCCATGACATTATCAAAATTATCATCATGGAAGTGTCCACTTCCATGACGATTAATCACGCGTCACAGAAGTGCTTTCGTCAAGGGTGACCGACACGTGGCATCCACCGTAACGGAACGCCGTTAAGCTATCGGGTCAGGTTTTGGATCCGATAACGCGTAACTCTTGGCCTATTAACGGCCCGTGGTGAAACTGGCCCGTAATGAACAGTGTATCACTTTACACCCATTAACGGCCCGTGGTGAAACTGGCCCATAATGAACAGTGTATCACCTTATACCCATTAACGGCCCGATATTCTGTTGGGCCGTTTCCAGCCCATGTTATATTTCGGCCTTCTCAGAGCCCATTTATTTTTGGGCTCATTTCCAGCATTCGTTTACTTACGGCCTGTAACTGTCATTTTCTACTTATGGGCCAAATTCAGCCCGTGGTTACAGTCGACCCGTTTGTTGTCCATTAATACGTTGGGCCGTTTTTATAGCGTCATCAAATACGGCCTATTAACGATGGCCCGTTATGGTCGGCCCATGAATGGACGATTCCAACTCTAGCCCGTTTACGGCCATAACGCGGTCTGTTTGGCCCAAGTTTGGCTAATCGATCATACGACCCGTATAAGGCCCATTTATGATACGACCCGCAGAAGGCCCATTGTTTCTACGGCCCATAGAAGGCCCATTGATTCTACGGCCCGTAGAAGGCCCACAGTTTCTACGTCCCGTAGGAGGCCCAGTGTCACTACAGTAAATATTAGCCCATTGTTATTGTGGCCTAGTTTTAAAAAATAGGTTATTGCAGCCACTAGCAAACCGCGGGAAAAAAACTGCAATGACTACACTACTAGGAAAAGGGCTATAGATGGGATGGACACTAATGGCGCACCTGCCATCCATGTTCTGGTGCGCCATTAGTGTGGAAGACACTAATGGCGCACCAGGAACATGGTGCGCCACTACTGTTGTTTATTTTTATTCTTTTTTTGCAAAACTACTAATGGCGCACCGTGGCACAGTGCGCCATTACTAGTTTAATATATACTTTTATTTTTATTTTTTTGCAAAACTTCTAATGGTGCACCAGAAGCAGGTGCGCCATTAGTAACCAGGTTTACTAATGGCGCATTTGCACATGGTGCGCCATTAGTACCACGGTTACTAATTTTTTTCTTGGTTCTAAAATATCGTTTTGCTCTACCCCGCAGGCGACCATGGTCCACACGATGACCGAAGGCATCGTGAATAGGTTTTTGAGCTCCACGAAGGCCGAGATGCTTCAAAAGAACGAGATGGAGATAAGATGTCCGTGTCGAAGATGCAAGCTGAAGAGCCTTATCGCGGACCCGGATTCCGGGCAGGTGCGGGACCACCTGCTCTTGCGTGGTTTCATGGATGGCTATCGGTGGCAAGGTGATGAAGATGACTATGAAGTCGTCCATGGGGGCCGGGCAAGAAATGAGGAAGGGCAGCAAGACAACTACCGCGGCTCGGGCGAGCGAGAAGATGAAAGAATCTCCAGGACATGATCACGACGGTGATGCTGTACACAGTCATCATGTAGAAGATGCCGGACATGATGACGAGGAAGATGCCGGAGCAGACGAAGGGCATGATCATGAAGATGAAGATGCCGGCGGAGCAGACGACGATGGACCATCGATGGGCTGGGTGCAAGACCCTCATATTCAAGAGTTACTTCTCAAGCAGACGGATAACGCAAGAGTTGCCGCCCGAGAGAAAGCCAAGCTGGATCAACCGGAGATAGATGCGGTTACTCCATTGCATGAAGGATGCAGGCCCGAGGATACCCGCTTGAAAGTAACGCTCATGGCTCTGGAGATGAAGGTAAAACACAAAATGACCGAGCATGCTTCGACGAGAACATGTCATTCTGGCAAGAACGTTTTCCCAAGGGGAACAAGTGCCCGACAGTTTCGAGGAGGAGAAGAAAATCGTGTGTCCTCTGGATTTATGGCACGTGAAATACCATGTGTGCATGAACAATTGCATCATTTATCAGGACGAGCACGCGAAGTCTACCATATGTCCGGTGTGCGGCGTCAGTCGATACAAGAAGAGGAAGAAAGCTCCTCGAAAAGTGGTGTGGTACTTTCCGATCACTCCTCGTCTGCAGCGGTATTTCGTGGACCCTAAGGTAGCAAAGCTCCTGCGCTGGTACGCGGATATGGAGGAGAAGAAGCGAGAAGATGACGCAAATGATCCGGAGATAAATAAAAAAGACAAGATGCTGAGTCACCCAAAGGATGCGAGCCAGTGGCAAGCGTTGAACTTCAAACACCCAGAATTTGGAAAGGATCCAAGGAACATCGTGCTGGGTGTGAGCACCGATGGAGTCAATCCGTTTGGAAGCCACCGCACCCTCCCCCGTTCCACCGGCCGCCGCCGCCGACCCCCGGCCCGCACCCTCCCCCACTCCACCGCCGCCGCCGACCCCCCGCACCCTCCCCCCATATGAATATTTTTTCATATTCATAAATATTTTCAAATAACAAATTTGAACATATTTTTAAAAAAATTATTACTGTTTTTATAAAAAAATATTACTGTTTTTATAAAAAAATATTACTATTATGATTTAAACAAGTTTGAACATATTTAAACACAAATAAATATCAAACAACATTTTAAATGCATAAAAACAAAAATTGGGGAGCCTGGGAATCGAACCGAGGACCTTCTAGTGTGTGTGTTGCGTGCTGACCAGTCGGGCTAGTGGGCGGGTTCTAATTTAGATAGGGTTAGGTGGAATATAACCTGACCAGTCGGGCTAGTAATTAAAACAAAATTCTAATGGCGCACCGAGGCGAGGTGCGCCATTAGAATAGTCGTACTTATGGCGCACTTGGGGGAGGTGCGCCATTAGAACCCTCCCCCCACTCCACCTATTGCCCTCGCACTGTGGCCTCCCTCCCTTCCTCGCCAGATTCCCCACTCGATCGACCCCAACCGTACGCCGCCGCCGCAGCCGCCCACGCGCCCCCGCCGTCCGCCGCCTCCATCTGCCGCAGCCGCCCACGCGCCCCCGCCGCCTCCCTCTCCCCTTCCCCCCCTCGAGCGCCGCCTCCCCCCCGAGCCCCGGCTCCCCCGCGAGCGCCGCCTCCCTCGCCTCCCTCCCTAACCCTTGGAGCTGCCAGAGACTTGGAGCCTCGGCGCCGCCCCACATCCACCAGGAGAGGAGGCCCCACGTCCACGTCACCGCCACCGGAGCTGCATCCACGGATTGGAGCCGGGTCATCAAGGATCGAGCGCATCGACCTCTTCTTCCTCATCACTGACCACTGCTTCTCGGCGTCGATCCACGCTGCCCCGACCACCATCGGCCTCGCCGTCTCCTTCCCCAGCTCCGCGGTGAGCGTCTCCATCGATTCCCCCTCTTTTCCCCTTGTTTAGTCGCCGTTTGTGCCGCCCACCACTTCCCTGCGGGCTCATGCTCACCGCGCCGGCCGCCCCTCGCGTGGCCGTGCGCCACCCACGCCCTGCCTCGCTGTGGCCGCACCCTGCAGAATGCACTTTTTGAATATGCTGTCACAACTGGTAGTATGCATTAGATACAGAGTAGATGGAAGGCAGGGGAGGGATAAAATTATGCACTGACATCAAATTCTCAGTTTTTAGTCACTGCTAGTATTTGACATGAGTGCTTCCTTCATCATTGCAAGCTTTATGTGTGTAATCATCAACTCGCAGATTTGTTGATATATAGCAGTATCAACATGATACATCTGCAGTGTACTTCATCAAGATCATGACAGTTTTTTTACTATGCCAATAATATATCTTCGAGGATGGGTCTGATTCTTCTTCATTATTGGAGCTTAAATAGTAGAGTAGGCCCTTCGAGCAAAAAAAGAATCACATAGTATATAATTGCTAGTTTGACAGCCTTATTCCAAAAGATTATAATGAGTTTGCGTCAATAAGAAAGGGATTTGTGCCATGTCTTGTTCTTGGTTGCCTTGCTTTGCTGGACGGTCCATGGATTCAAGTGATAAACTCTAGTAGTAGCTTAGAGATGTGCTCAAAAACTTTTAGCCGGCCTCATGGTTTCAGATGCTCACTTCAATTTGTGCCTGTTCTTTACACAAAGATACTTCATCAAGATTATGGCAGTGTCATACGCCAATATATCTTGGTGGATAGGGTCTGATTCTTCTTCGTAGTTGGAGCTTCATTAGTAGGCCTTGTTTGGCGCAAACAAAATAAAATCTTTCCTTTCGCATCGCTTTCACGTAGAAAACTATGCAAAAGAAGCCCATTATCGCCTAATGTTGGGTCCCTGGGTGATTATGTTAACAACTAATTCCTAGGGATTAAACTAGTTTGGCATCATAATTGATGATGTTACTAAATGCTAAATCAGGTACATGTCCCAAGCCTACTCCTGACCATGACCCGGAGCGCTATCATCTCGTATCAAATGAGTAGTACTTTTGCATAGTACTAGGACATAGCAGCAGCCAAGTAACTAGCTCCTTCAAAACTCACATAATGGTTAAAAGGATTATCTGCCCTTTTTGTTTCAATGAGTTGCAGTCAATACTGTTAACTGAACTTTTTGAGGACAGTGTTCCAATACTTGTTGCTACAGTTAACTGAAAATGTTCAGTTGGGAGCAATATTTGTTTGCCTCAATGCTTGTTAGACAGAGGTTTAGCACACATGCTTATGTGGCATTGCAGAGAAACAGGTTGTGCAAGAACACACCAAAAGCAAGTAGACCTGCTTGCAGTATCTCTTAGGTGAATTTTAGGTGAAGTAGACCTTCTTTTAAGATTTGTATAGAGGAGTAGATTTACAGTAGTTTTACAACAGCAGTACTCTTTGCAATTGGCAAGTTTCAGTAGCAGAAACCCAACTGAACATCTGCTTCTGCAGAACACTACACTCCACTTACATGTGGTGTTTTTCTGCAAATAGGACACCACACCCACAAGCACATGGTATTTTTCTGTAAATTTATTTAAATTCAGTGTATATCCAGTTTGCATACTCAGTTTATACTCCTAAAACAATGCAAACAAATCAGCATTGGAGGCTCATCTTTATTACATATCAGAACTTGCAAACAAATCTGTGAAAGACTTGTAAAGTTGCTGGGTTTTGTCTCCGACCATTGTGTCGTGATGAATTTGCAGGTACCCCGAGAGGCCCTTGAGTTTGCCGGAATGTCGATTAACTTCCGTTCCGGCAAATTTGGGTACTCCATATGTCCTATTTTCAACAAAGGTCGTGCTGAAATTTTCCATGAATTTTAGCATGACTTTGCTAAAAATAGGACATATGGGGTACTTGCGACTAATGCATGGGCCGGGGTATCTTAGTACTTAGTTAAGTGGACAGGGATTAGGAGGTATAGGGGATAAACCCCAACAAGAATTAAAGTGACAGACATAGGTTTCACTCAAACCACACGGTGATAAATTCCCTATTGGGAACAAATATAAACCATACTGTTGGCATAAGTGGTCTTTTGTATATGTGCCTTTGTTCCAAAAAAAAGGGTTTGGCCGACCCACCTCATACCTTGAATCAAATGTGCTATTGGTTTAGAATGGAACTATGATTGTGATATCATCGGTTGCAATGTTGTTTGCATACTTTTTTTGAACCAAAGGTTTATATGGTAGATGTATTAACATGCCTATCAGTCATGTTGGTGAAAGACATAGGTTTCACTCAAACCACACGGTGATCAGTACAACCTGTTATCATGCATGTTTTATGATCTATTGTCAGGGTACTAATTGGTCTCTTCTGCTGCTTATCAGAGATGGGGGGAAGCAGCCACCGCCGCTCTACCACACTGCAGTACGAGTTGGAAGCTTCCGAGTTCTTCAGTATCATACTTGGGACTTCAGTATCATCCATGACGCAGGTATATAAAACGATAGATCTCCCCTTCACCCATCTCATTATGATATATATTTTTTGCTACATCACTCATTGTCCCAAACTGCAGATGGTGCATGACAGTTTTATGAACATGCTGGGTGAAGATCCGCCAAAAAATGTGAAGCTACGACAGGCCGGCAGCGGGTTTCGCAGGCAGTGGGATGTGGAGTTGGTGATCAAGGAGGGCCACATGTACTTGTATCGTGGGTGGGAGAAGTTCTACCATGCCTACAACCTGCGGCTGGGGTACTTCCTTCTCTTCAGGTACGACAACGACGCCACCATGCTCATCGTGAAGGTGTTCAACGCGACTATGTGTTGCATGCGCTACGCTGACGATGATGATGCCAGTACGTTCTGCCTCTTCTTATTCCTCTACATTTGACTTTGTCTCACATCGATTGTTAACGGTCATTGTTGCATTTGGACAGGCAATGGGAGCAGCAGCAGTGACACTGGCTACAGCCAAAGCAGCAGCGACTATGGCTGTAGCAAAAGCAACACCGATTCTGGCTTTAGCGAAAGCAGCAGCGATTTTGGCAGCAGCATAGACAACAAGAAGGATGATCCGGACTGGAGTGCCGGAGAAGAGGAGCAGAGTGGGGATGAGGAGCTGCAGGATGACGATGGGCATTAGGCTGAGGATGACCTAGCGCTGGTGCTGGCTGACTAAGGGCAAGAGATGGTGGTGGCTGACCATGGGCAAGAGATGGTGGTGGCTGACCATGGGCAAGAGATGGAGGTGGCTGAGGATGACCTAGCGATGGTCGTGCCCGTCCTGCCTGAAGGTGGCCTCGCGATGGTGGTGGTGCCTGACAATGACCATGCACCGGTGGTGGCGCCGGCGATCCCACAGCTGGGCGACATGACCATGCCAATTGTGGTAGAAAACTACATCCCACTGCCTCCACCGCCTCGCCGCTCTTGGCGCATCAGGCTGAGGAAGGAGAAGGAGAAGAACAATGAGAACTGAACTATGTCAGGTATGTCAGATCTCCAAAATGATATATATATATATATATATATATATATATATATATATATATATATATATATATATATATACACTTAGTTACCTATGTTATCTCTAATATGCTTAGTTTCCTATATGTTAGCTTCATTTTACCTAAGTTGGCTCTAATATGCTAACTTAGAGCTTACATGCTTAGTTTCCTATAGGTTAGCTCCAAAATAACTTACGTTAGCACAAAATGATCAAGTTTACATAATAAGCTTATAGTATTCTTCTTATTCTTCTTCTTTTCCAAAATGACATAGGTTAGCTTCATTTTACCTAAGTTGGCTCGAATATGCTAACTTAGAGCTTATATGCTTAGTTTCCTATAGGTTAGCTCCAAAATTACTTATGTTAGCACAAAATGATCAAGTTTACATAATAAGTTTATAGTCTTCTTCTTATTCTTCTTATTCTTCTTCTTTTCCAAAATGACATAGGTTAGCTTCATTTTACCTAAGTTGGCTCTAATATGCTGACTTAGAGAGCTTATATGCTTAGTTTCCTATAGGTTAGCTCCAAAATGATCAACTTTACATAATAAGCTTATAGTCTTCTTCTTATTCTTCTTATTCTTCTTCTTATTCTTCTTCTTATTCTTCTTCTAGTGTTCTTCTTCTTCTAGTATTCTTATAGTATTCTTCTTCTTCTTCTTCTATTCTTCTTCTTCTTCTAACTTCTTGTTTATCATTTTGCATATTTGATTTAATTCACGGAAGCTTGGATGGAGGGCTTCTTTTCCATTTGTGTTTTTATTTTGTATCAATGTGAAACTTTTGTGAATTGATGGATAACGGTGTTGGATGAACAATGTGAAACTTTTGTAATATGTAACGATGGAACTATGTGTTGGCTATGTATGTATATATGATGGAACTTGTGTGTTGGATATGATTGTTATATGGATGCTTGTTGTATATATATGTGTTGGATATCTCATATGTGAAATAGTGACCTGAGATTAAGAAAAAACGAAAAAAAATAAAAAAAATTGTTACTAATGGCGCACTACCATGTGGTGCGCCATTAGTATGGTAGACACTAGTGGCGCACTGTGGGCAATACTAATGGCGCATTAGTATACCAGATACTAATGGCGCACCAGTGGTGCGCCATTAGTAAAAAATACTAGTGGCATGATACTAATGGCGCACCAGTAGTGCGCCATTAGTAGGCAAAACTGGTGCGCCATTAGCAGGCCTTTTCCTAGTAGTGCTACAAGAAAACAAATAAACAAGACAACAATGAAATAAATAAGCAAGCAACTAACACTAGGCTATCACGGCTGTTACACATATTATATCCACTGGGCATCAAAGTTCGCCACCAGTGCAAATATAGGGAACAAAGCAGCATATCATATACACTCGTTGTCTAAGTTGGCGACCAACGCAAATAAAGACCGCAGCAAAACAAATCCAGAACTAAAACCACTTCAGGAGATCTCAATAAACAATATCCTAGGTACCCATAATGCTGGCAAGATGCTTAGCAAGCTTATTAACTTCTCTTGTTTGGCGCTTAAATCCTCCAGCGCTTGATGTTGCACCAGGAAATATGCATCTGAATTCTGCAGGGACTTCCTCAGTCCTTCAGCTTCTTGTCGCAGCACATCTGATCGATGTCTTTCAACTTGAAGTTGAGACTCAAGATGACGAACTGATTCAGGCAGCGAGTTCGAAGAGCTTGTGCCAGCAGTAGTGGCCAGTAACTCGAACACTACATCAAGACAGGACTTTTGGGTTCTCTCACTATCGTCAAGATAGTTTTTATCCGCTTTCTTGGAGACCAGCAGGGATGTCTCACTATCTTCAACCTTATCTGCATTACTTCCTTTACCATTGGATAACGTGGTACTGTTCTCCAATATTTTGTCCGCATTCTAAAAGAGAAACAAGCAGACACATCACATGTTTACCATGTTGTATATGAAACTCATTTTGGTAAATGAGTTCAGTAAAGTGGACAGGATAACAACATGAAACAAACATATATCTATGTACCATGGTCACTTTATGGTCTATATCATTCTAGTTTTTGTTGCCAAATCAAGATAGAGACACAGTTCAAATAATATTTGTTCAAGACAAAGAAGAATAGATAGAATATAAGTGTGGGTAACTATAGAGCAATAACAACACTTGTAATGTGCATGACATGAGAACATAACTGTTTATTCAATTGAAACTGAAATCAACATAGAGCAGGTTACAACAGCAAACCAGTTAAAGAAACAGGTTTAAAACATACCTGTTGCGCCATTGGAGTTTCAATTCCATCCTTCAAATTTCAAAATAGTTGGTATAAGTAAATACAGTAATGCAAGAGCAAAGGAGTATGAACCATAGCTACAGAACCTGACCTGAGAACAAATCTTCTTCTCCTTTAAGCGTTGAGTTGGGATTCGGAGTGGTGGTCCTCGTGCTTTGGGCACTGCAGTTCCCTTACTAACTACTCATGTTTGGGTGCTCTGTGGTGCAGACGGTGTTGTGTCAACTGGAACTGGGTTACTATCTGTCGGGGTTGGGGTTAGAAGGGGTGTAGCTGGTTCTCTGTCCAACTGGGTAGGGGTACAATCTGCGAGAGTTTGGGTTATGTGTGGTGGATCTGGTCCTTGGGCAAGTACAACTGTGGTTCTATCTGCATCAACTGGTAGCACTATCTTTTCTGAAGACCGTGTTGTTACTCCCTTAGATACTGCCATCACGCTCTCCAATTCAAATGGCTGATAAACAAGAAAAGTAAGTGAAAGTATAGACATTGTATGATAGACATGTGCAATGGATAGTGGGCAATAAAAGAGGGCATGAAATAATTCATATTTGTGTTGTCTAACCAAACAGGATAGCATGCCACAATTTCACATATATGATGGCTAACTAAACAGGATAGCATGACACAATTTCACATTATGATGGCTAACTAAAAAAGATGGAAAGACATAGTTCAAAATATGAGACTATGTAAACAGGATGACATGACATAACTATATAATGTGTTTATTAAATAGGTTGGCATGCCATAATTCACATACATTCACAGATAGAATCCCATAATTCAAAATATGATGACTGTAAACACTAAACAGGATGAGATGATATAACTATATGATGTCTTTATTAAATGGGTTGCCATGCCATAATTCAGATAGATGATGTGTATGTACTATGTAAACATGATGGCATGATATAATTCAAATATATGATTTATGTAGTAAGCAAGTAAGCATATGGCAATCCATATATGATGTAAAGACTAAGCAATGCAAGACAACATGCATGACATGGGTAATATAACCCTGCCAAGTTTGAGCATAGACCTCAGGGGGGAAATAGGACTGGTCATCAGTCTCTGAATCCTCCTCTGAGGAGCTCTCTGTAACCAGCAAGATGTCTGCTTCAGCAGGTAGCATTCTCTGCTCTGAATACCTTGTTTTCAATCCAGATACTTCCATCGCCGCTTCAAATGGCTGATGCACAAGAAGAGTAGTTGAATATACAAACGTTGTCGAAAAATGGAACACGTGATACAAAAAAATGATAGCATGATATAATTCACATACATGATGATTGGCTAAACAGCATGGCATTGCATAATTCATATATATAATGCCTTTGCAACAAGATAGCATTGTATAATTCACATATATAATGTCTTGCAACAAGATGGCAATGCATAATTCACATATATGGTAATTAGACACTGAACAGGTGGCATTCACACAAAGCATGTCTAAACTAATCAAATGACATAGCAATGCGAGACACCATACACACGATATGAGCAGCATAACCCTGTCAAGTTAGAGCATACACCTCGGGGGGGGGGGGATAGGACTGGTCATCTGTCTCTGAATCCTCCTCTGAGGAGCTCTCCGTAACCAGCGAGATATGCGCTTCGTCAGATAGCATAGTCTGCTCTGAAGACCTTGTTTTCACTCCAGAATTTGCCATCACTGTGTCAAATGGCTGATGCACACGAAGAGCAGTTGAATGTACTAACATTGTTGACAAATGTAATATGTAACGAAAAAAAGGATGACCTGATATAATTTACATATAAGATGACTGGCTAAGCAGGATGGCATTGCAAAATTCACATATATGATGCCTGGCTAAACAAGATGGCGTTGCATAATTGACATAAACGATGAATAAACTAAACAGATGGCATTCGCACAAAGGATGACTAAACTAAGCAGATGACATATTTGATGTATAAAGTAAGCAATGCAAGACACCATATGCATGATATAACCAACATCAACATGCCAAGTTAGAGCAAAGACGTCAGGGGGTAAATAGGAGTTGTCTTCTCCTTCTGAATCCGCCTCAGAACAGATATCTTCCTCTCGATTACAATCCGAAATGCATGGATGGGGGGGGGCTGCCTTTGCGCCTACCATGGAGCGACGTGTGCATGAAGTTTTATTGCCACGCAAGGCTTGTCTCTTTTGCTCTACATGTTCAGTTCCATTGTTTACAATAATTGTCATGCATAGGAATAAAACATAGCGAGATTATGTAAGGAGTGCATGCAAAAATCCAGAGTGATGATAGCAACATGTGGATAGAACCAAAACCAATAATAGCAGGCAGATAATGGCTTCAGTTAAAAAATACAGATAATGGCTTCTTTACTGTTTGTTTCCCACCCAGCATGAAACTCATAGTAGACACCGGAGATTAACCAGATAGTAGATCGATACTATTGATTGTGGCCCCGATATGTACCCCACAACCATTTAAAAACTCAAGTTTGACCATTAGTTTGGAGCTGACTCAGAGTCTAATCGGTGAACAGGACGATAAAGTAGCATGTAATATTAAGCGGTGCATAACGTAAGCAGACACGAAAGAGTGCGACCTCTCTTGCGGACCCGTGTAGTCCTCGAGGTCATCTACTCGGTTGATGATGGTAATGCAGTTTTCATGGCTGCCGGCGGCGGGGCAGAAGATCTGAGGTGGCGAAAGACAGTCTGGAGGCCGGATCCATGCTGTGCTGGACCTTTCCGTCGTTGGAGCAGCTAATCTGGGGTGGACGACGGCGCAGCAGAAGCGGGACAAACCACGCAAGGTTTTCTTTGACAACTATCTGTAAGAGAAGTAATTCTGTAAGGGCTCGTTTGAATTGGAGGATTCCAACAATGCAGGTATAGGAAATAGACAGGAATAGGATAGGAATGCACGTGCAAAACAGAGAATTTAAAAACACAGGATTTCTGCCAATCTGGGTGTTTGATTCACAACAATTGGAAGATCACAGGATGCAAAGAGGCATGGTGAGATTTAGTCAAACCACAAGAAAATCTATGGTTATAATGCTATTATGCTACTATCTCTTAGTCTTGTGCTTCATGAATATGAATTTGAAAAAGGAGGACAAGTGAAAATTAAAATTCCTACGTTTTTTCTTTCAAGGAGACACTAAAGGAACAAATCTGTGTGCTTAGTGGACAATATATATAACATGTAGAGTAAAAAAGAGATGCAACAAGTGTACAACCTCTTTGGCGAAGCCATGTCGATCTCAACGTGATTGGGTTGGCCGGTGAGGATGCTCTGACTAACTTTGCTGTCGGAGGAGGGGAAGAAGATCTTAGGCGTCTAGAAATGGAGCCCGAGGTACTGCTCCGCTGTGATGGAGGGTTTCGTCGTTAGAGCAACTCCGATGAGTTGTATGACGCCGAGGCTAAAGCAGGACAAGAGAGACAACGAACAATGTTAACCTGAGTGGAATTCTAATAGCATCTCCAATACATGACGTAAAATACATAACCACAAAGTGCTAGATGTAAAATACATCAGCCGCTCATCTCTGAACTTAACTGTCGAAACTGAATTTAACTGTCGAAACTGAACTTAACTGTCGAAACTAACTTAACTGTCGAAACTGAATTTTACTGTCGAAACTGAATTTTGCTGTCGAAACTGAACGCACTAGCTAGGTGAGGCTACACATCGGTCGACTGACTTTTTCATCTCGGGTCAGTCGATTTTGCAGCCGTTGGATATGAAATCAAGGGCCTGCGATTCATCTTCAACCTCCACCCCCCTGAGCCGCCAGCCACCACCGGCCAATCAGCAGCCCCCCGCCGCCCGCTGCCGGCAGTGCGATGCCCCTCCCACCCCGAAAACACTCCCTACCACCAGTCCGCCACCGCCCCGGCCATCCCTCTAGGCCCCCCGTGCCGAGCTTTTTCTCCGGCGATGCTCACGCCACCGCCCCGCCAACGCCCTGCCACCACCGGCGACCACCGCCCCCACCCTGAACCC
>NC_041393.1:727048555-727051512 GCF_002162155.2 Triticum dicoccoides | reverse complement strand
AAAATCGACTGACCCAAAAGTCGATTCAGTCGACTGAAGTGTAGCTAAATCGGAGCAGCATCGCAAGCAAGAGGAAGAGCGAGAGAAGCAGCACGAGCAAGAGCAATAGCAAGAGAAGACCAGGCAGGGGACTGAGAGCAAGAGCAGAGCAGCAGCGAGAGCGAGAGCTAAAGCAGTAGCAGCTCCTACTGATGTGGACGTCACCGCTGAGAGAGCGATGCTGTGGAGGAAGTGGTCGGCGATGCCACCGTGGATGGAGCCGCGCCGTGTCGGCTCGGGACAGAGCGCCGACAGCATCGTGAGATCGAATCAAGAAGAAAATGTGGCGGTTAGTGTACAACCTCTTTGGTGGCACCGATTAGGCCGCAGCTTCATCTGAGGAAACGGTAATGATGATGCTCTTCCGGTGGTGCAAGTGAAGACGGCGGTGTGGGAATGGAGGTGGCGCGAAAGACGAGGGGAATGTCGGGGCAGCTCCTTGGAGGTGGAGGACGGGGTGGCTGAACCGGCGGGACGACGAGATCGACGACGGATCCTCATCCGGTACGATGGATGAGGGACGTCGAGGTGTTCCTGTGGACAACATCGTCGGGGAAGAGGCTCCGGCTGGGTGGTGTACGGAGTAGGGTGTGGGGTTTCGTCGCGGGTTTTCGCGGCCTCGGTGTACGAATGGGTGGGCGGATGGGATGGTAGTGGGGAACCATGGCTTAGGGACGCGCTTGTCCGAAATGTAGGGTAGGTTACGAAAGTACCCCCACCGATTTGAGGCGGTTCTTTCGGTTCAGATGTACCACGGGCATTTCGCGTGTCGGGATTTCACAGGAGGTGGGAGTTTTCACGTGCGTAGTAATTTCGGAATAGCAAGGCGCGGGTTGAGATGTAGGGAGTTGTCGGAGCATGGCGAGACAAAAATATATCTTAAATATTTCGGGCTAACAAGGCGCGGGTTGAAATTTCTGGACAAGCCTAACAGGTACTGTACCAATTCAATGCGCACTACAAATGTCATTCAAAACTTTGGATCCATGTTATGTTCAATTAAAATATTTTGCTACGTGTATAATGCATGCAACCTACTACTCAAATGAACGTTTTAGTGCATTCCAAACGTATATACTACCGCTTCAATATGAACTAAATTTGAATTTGTTTCTCTATTTGAATAAAATCTACAGTAATGATTGTTGTGACGTCAAAGCATTTGAATTCGTTTCTCTGTTTTAATAAGATCTACAATCATCATTATTGTCAAGTTAAACCATCGTTTGTGTATTATCTTCACAGCACACCACATGATTAGTCTCGAGTTACATATGAACTATGTGTACTATATGAACTCGAACTTGATTTTTTGAATCCACTTTATTTTTATTTCAAATCACATTACATTTCTAGCTCTAGATAGATCTTAATAATCTAAACCATGTCTCATATGTATAATGTGTTTATCACATTATGTATGGTTCCCCGCCCCCTATGCCTACAAGTATTTAGATGTGAGTTGCAAACACCACACAATACCACAAATTCAAATAAAATGTGAGAACATTCGATATATAGTATTGTTTAGATTGTTCGATATTTCGTTGTAAGCTGAAAACGCCACACATTATCACAAATTCAAATAAAATGTGAGATTGTTTGATGTATAGTATGGTTTAGATCGTTCAACATTTAGCTGTGAGTTGCAAACGCCATGCATTGTCACATTATGGTATAACATGTGCACAACACGTGTATCACCGCTATATTCATGCATGCAATGTTTAAAACACTATGATCTCCTATTCAAATATATGAATCTGCTTTCATATCAAATTATGGTCTTTGTTAGTCTCTTACACCCACACAATCCTCTAACCTTTGTAGCTACCACTAACTTTCTCTCGTGCATGCCCACGCCCTCCTCGCCCTCCCCCTCCCTTGGCATTCTATCCACCGGGCACATTCATTTTTTTCTTTAGGTCGTTCTCCTAGATTCTCCACAACTCCTTTCCGACACACACCGCTCGATAAACCTCTCCAGCGATGCCTTCCTACAACGTACACACACACCTTCAATCTCCTCCTTTATGTGTCCTTGCCTCGTGTCTCTCATACGGTCACACACACGTGTAAACTCTCGCCCCTCTTTTCATCGATCTCACAACCGCACACTCCTCCCCCTATCTAGCTAGTAGCTGGGCCTCTCGCACCACCTCCTAGCTCCACTCTCTCTGTCTATCCTCTCGCCGGGCCTTATTTGCCTCTAACAAATGGACGTACACCGAACGATCTCTCGCTATACATATAGCTAGCTAGGTCCTTATAACTCATTTTTACCCACGCGTCGATCGATCTACCTCATTAGTTGTGTCTCTCCCTTCCTCCGACAAATAACAATTGATCTACCGATCTAGTTAGGTTTGCTTACCAAACACATGGTTCATCTTCATCATCCATGGATGTGTCCCAACAGATCTATCACGCACAGGCACACACAGAAACACATCCCCACTCTTATTGATAACGTTGCAGTTCCACCCTCAGTTTGTCTAGTAGGCCTCTCCCACCATCTCCGAGAAGCAACTCCATCACCCATCCAGCACTCTGCCCCTCTCCCTCCCACTCTCTCTCCTCTCTCTGTGTCCCATCATATTTCTTGTCCTTCATTTATGTATGGATGTCGACCGTTCTCCCTCAAGACATAGCCGGGTCTCTCCTTCTCAACACATATACGAGTTGTTCTACTCTATAGTTAGGCCTCTGCCTACCCCTCCCCCACCCCCTCCCCCCCACACACCGATACATCGAGCGCTCTAGTCATGTCTCCCTGCCACACACAAACTTGACATGTGCCCTCTAACGTTCTGGTAGGCCAGTCGCCCTATATCTTTGACTTGCACACACACACACAATTTTGATGGCTCTCTTCATCGATCTCGCACCCACCCACTTGATCCTCTCTTCGACTCTAT
>NC_041393.1:727039408-727048371 GCF_002162155.2 Triticum dicoccoides | reverse complement strand
CAAAAAACACTCACGAACGCGGTTTGTATCTCTGACACACACCCACGTAGGTGGGGGACGTGCACGAAGAGAAGAGGTGCATGCACGGCACACGTACTCCCGTCTCTTTCCCAACCACACCCGCGCGGGTAAACGGTGGAGCTCATTTCTGTATGAAAAAGGCAGCCCACGTGGTAATTTGGCACGTGTACTGGGTGTCCACTTGGTGGAGGGAGGATCGTCTACCACGGGTGAACAAACAAATTGCGACTTGACGCGTTATGTTAAATTAAAAAAAGAGAAAAACCATGTGGGGCCTACCTTAGAGGCAAGGCTCTATAGACTGGAGTACTTTTGATGTGTCCCGTCAACTTGCAGAACGAGGAGAAGCTTGCTTAGTACGCCGTCTCCCCCACCCACGGGCGCGGTGGCTCGCAGGATGAGGTGAAGCTTGCTCCGCCTTACGCCCGCTCCCTCGCCCATGGGCGCGGTGGCTCGCAGGACGAGGAGAAAAATTTACTACTCCCTCCGTTTACTCCTTGTCCCTACTACCTTGGTTATAGAGATTATATCATAGTGTTTGGAATATATATGTACTTTAGTAGATTTCAATATGAACTACTAGTACATACTCCAAACACTGATGTATATAGATGTATTTTAGAGTGTAGATTCACTCATTTTGCTTTGTATGAGCACTCTCCCTCGCCCCTCGACCCTCGCTCATGTGGTGGACGTGTAACAATTCATTCGGTCTCATATAGCCAGAACGATATATACTGCACTACCATTATTGCTCCACTTCCCGAAGAGGCGAAGAGCCAATCGCAAGGTTAATATTTTGGAGATGCCAAGCGCAAGGTTATAGGATAACAAGTAGTAGGTGCCGCGTCTTTTATAAATAAAGTTTTTTTTCTTCAGTGGCACGTACGCAATATGATAGGTTCATATGGAGAGAAAAGGAAGCCGCTCCACTATATACATAGTCAGGATGAGCTAGCCTACACGGTTGCTTGCTGGGGTTGCTCTCTTCACACTCTCTCGCACAAAACGACTGTGGCCACATCTCTAACATCCCAGCGGATCACGTCCGCTTGGGGAAGGGGTGGATGCTTAGTGTAGATGCGGTCGCCGTCGCCGACGGCGAAAACCCACTTTCGGCATGTCCCGATCAGGGGTCCCCACCGTTCTCTCTCACAAAGCCGGTGAGGTTGCCTTCGTCCCTTGCTCACTGCCGCGACATGGGCAGTTGCCGCCTCCCTCCGCCCTCCTCAAGGTTGAGCTACGTCCCTCAGGTACAACTCCCTTTACAGCCGGCTTGCACCACTGCTCCAGCTACCCACATCACTCCCTGTGGATATTTCTCTACTTCTTTGCCCCACACATACCTCTACTGGCTTCTACGTACTGTATTTGTGACGAGTTTATGTCTCATCAACTAGTCCCAGTAATCTCATTCTAATCACGCTTCTTCAATTTCTTTGCCATAGGGATGCTCATCTCTATTTTGGTGAAACTGCACAAAATGATCCGATGGTCAAAAGGTTGCAAACTTCATTTATTAGGAAGCTCGAACGTTGCCAGCAAATTGAAGCCTGGTCAGGGTTCACGGTTCAATGGCTAGGATCTGCATGGATCGTTTTTTTCTTTAGCTGCCCCTGTTCCAAAACAAGTTTCAACTTTAGTAGTAGTACAACTTTGTACTAAAGTTTGCACAAAGTTGAGACACTTATTTAGGAACGGAGGGAGTACATATTTGCTATGATCTGTCAATCATTGAGATGCAATAGCATGCATGTTAGTCTCATTTGTATTTGATGAAATGTTGCAATGGGCAACCTTGGATGCAAGATACATGTAACAGAAGCTGGAAGCTTCATAGCATTGTACAAATTTATCTCGCTGATAAATTACAGTACGTACTATACTAGTGCTTCCTCCGTTCCTAAATATAAGTCTTTGTAGAGATTTCACCATGAACCACATGCGGATGTATATAGATGCATTTGAAGTGTAGATTCATTCATTTTGTTCCGTATGTAGTTCACATAGTGGAATCTCTACAAAGACTTATCTACTAGTAATAGCTAGCCCCCACTACTAGGAATTCTCTATCCTCTCCTTGAGCCACATCATCAAAATTAATGTAGCCGTTAGATGAACTAAATCAGTCCATAATAGCCGTCTGATCTAGACGTTGAGAGGCTCCGCACTAAGCCACATGCAAGCATGCAGAAATACCGTGGCATGCATGTGAGTGGGTTTTAAATCACATCAACATGTCTGCATGCAAGCATGCACCGGTAGCATGCATGTAAGTGAGATTTTAAGTCCCATTAACATGTCAAAAAGAAAAATATAATCCCATTATGCAGTAGGAGTTGGGTGATCTTTTTTCCTTACGTGGGATGATCTAAATGATGATGGGAGTTTATTTAGTTTGGCTACCACATTTTTCATGCGGTTATAGAGTTTTTTTAGTTCTATGAAATCGATAATTTTCCGCAGAGAGATATATGGCTGTTCCGCGGCAACGCGCGGGGACTCATCTAGTAATATTTAGGAACGGAGGGAGTACTATGTAAAGAGTTAGGTGTCGCACGGTGATAGTGTGAGGTGGGCCATGTAATCACCGAGCCTGCGTGTTTTCACGGCTCTTGCACTCCTCCACTGTAAGAATGGAGAAAATTGTAATCTAGTAGTACCTCCTTTCGCCGAAAGTGTGGGACATCCAGCAATCCTACCACCTCAGTAATAAAGACCAATGAGTCGTCAAATCACATAGACCCAGCAGTAAGTTGGACGGACGAAGCAACAATCACTCTTGCATCAGTCAGAGGTCACGTCCGCTCTGCCCCGGCATGAATGCGACACCGATTCTTTGGAGCGGCGCTGACTGTTTTGGGTGGGAAGCGCGCACGGGCGATGGAGGGGCTTTGGGTGGGCCAGGCTGGTCAGCAGCGGGCGTGGCAGCTGTCCGCATGTCCCTACCGGACACGCCCGGAAACGAGAGGATGCACCGACTCTCGCGGCTAAAATTGTATACTACACACCATCTCTCTGTAGGAGTAGGTCGATTTGTCGCTCTCTCTAACACACACATGCTGTTAAACACACACACACACACACACACACACACACACACACACACACACACACACACACACCTCGGTCCCGTTGCACCTTCTAACGTGACTTATTACACCTAGACGGAGGGAGTAGTAAGTATACGAGATACGGTGGCACACTGACTTAAGTCGTATACAAGTGCCCAAAATTGTGTGCATGTTATAATAAGGATTCACTTAAAATAGTACGTGAGAGAACAGAGGGATCAATTATGATCGAAATCCCAATGGCCCCCACACACAAAAAAAACACGGCATGCTTGTCACACGAATGCAGGAATGTATAAAAGGTTATTTTCCTCTCGTTGAACATAACGGGGGGGCGGGGTTGTGTAGCTGGTTAGCTTGTTCGCTCATCAAACTTGAGGTCTCGGGTTCGATAACTACACTTGAGCATAATTTGTGCCAGGAGGATTCTTTGACTGGTCAAAATGGATGGATACGGAGCTATACGATCTCGTAGTGACCGTATAATCACCTCATCACGTATAAGCTGCAGCCTCGGCACTTGTTTTCTAGGGTTTGCACGCTTCACACTCTCTTTCCAGTATATATATATACACGCTGGAGCCTCAGCGCTTGTAGTTGCTCTCTTCACACTCTCTCGCCCTCTCCAGATCTAAACAAGACTTCGTTGGCCTCTCTATCCCCTCACTACTGCTCAAAGAGCTGGCAGGATCCGTCCGCCGGGAAGGGAAGGAGGCTTAACGCTGTCGCCGTCGGCGAGGGAGGGAATCCACTACCGGCGCAACTGTTCACTTTCACCCAGCGGCTGCGCGGGAGGGCCTCCGACACCTTCTTCTTCGCCACCGTCCCCTCGCCCACCGAACCACGCCCCAAGAACCTTAAGGTATAATTTACTTACTCCACATGCATTGCTCTAGCTGCATGTATACCATGAATCTAGGATGTGGTTTAAAGAGGAATGGAATGGGAGAAAGTAGTGGGAAAAGTTGTATATAGCATGAATCTAGGACGTGGTTCAAAGAGGAAATGAAGGGGGAAAGTTGTATAGCATGAATCTAGGACGTGGTTCAAAGAGGAAAGGAATGGGGGAAAGTAGTGGGGAAAGTTGTATCACATAAATCTAGGACGTGGTTTAAAGAGGAAAGGAAGGGGCGAAAGTACTAGTACAGACTGGCTATCCAGCACCTACGTTGGTCGAAAAGGGAAAACAATGACAAATGCGGTACGCACATCTGTAACGAACTGATATTTTGTTTTGGGGGACAAGGCTGTAGAGTTTGAGCAAGACTAGATTTGCTGCGCTCACATAGGGAAAGGTGTCTAAAGATAACAAAACTAGGACCAACACAAATATGCTCCTTGGTTGTTTGTTCTTTGTTGCAACAGACTGTGCATGACCACAGTGCATCGGTAGATGCACATGGTGCTGGTGCGTCCACTGTCCCATGCAACTCATTAGTTGTTGTTAATATAAGGCCCTACTTGGTTAAAAACTCCCTAGTCCCTACTTGCTTGGTTCCAGGGACTAAACATGGACTAGAGGTTATTAAATGACATGCTAAAAGACCATGTTACCCCTAGTAATGAACTAATAGAGACAAGGTGCGATGAGTGGAAGGGGCAACTGTTGGAAAAAGTCCCAAAAAGACTCCCTCGGGGTCTTCTTTCTTTAGTCCCAAATGCCCACTTTTAGTCCCTAAAAGTCCCTCCTGTTTGGTTTAGATGGGACTGACACGGAGTTTTTTTAGTCCCTACACCAAAATGTCCCTGTAAACAAACACCCTCTAATAATGCCGCTGGAAAACTGATGCAATGCCACAGTTAAAAGAAAATTACATGTTTAACAAATTTTATTGTTAATATAATCTCTATTTTAATATTAATCAATGCCACCGTTTGAGAAATGCTACTATCTTGCTTTCTTTCCCATTTAGACAAGGTAGATGCTTCTTCTTGTTGGCTTCTGTGTCTTCCATCGTTATTGACCACTAATTGTTTCCTTTGCACCTCTGTGTAAATAGGGTTATCTACTTCACCTCGTTGCCATTGTGACCTTTTGTTGCACTGCACAAAACACTTCTGTTTTAAGAGTGTTTTGTGCAGTTCAACCAAAATATCACACCGACAATGTTGGTTGATTGCTTGATCTTAGTGGAACTACACAAGAGGAGATCTTACTTCCTATCCGTGTTGGCAAATTTGGTTCAGATCTTCTTCTTGTGAGTTGGTTGAATTCCGCATCATGAGAGGTTAGTACTAGCCTTCTTTCACATGATTCTGCAGTGTGGTTTCATATGTTGTGCTACTTGTACAATAATGTTGCTTGATTTTAGTGAACTGCACAAATGGAGACAAGACTTCCAATCTGTATGTGCACCGTAATTTCCCATTGAGGTAAGATAAGGATATTTCACAACTGTTGGCCTGTATTTTGCCACTTTCATTAGAAAAATAAGTTTAGTACTATACTTGTGCTCCCTAATTGACATGCCAAATCTTACAATAAAGGCGAAGCTTGTTTGTTATTGAACCAAGTGATGAAGGGGAAGAACAAGCGGAAGAAAAACAAAAATCAACTCCCGGTGCTGTAATGAAGCACTGTAACTGTGATGACACAAGTAATGATATAGTTTTGCATCTTAATTTATTGCTATGGCTCGAAAGAGCAATTGTTTTGCCACTAATTTGATGCCACTCTTAATGTAATACGTAATTATCTCTACTTGTGCAAACAGGGATCTTCTTTGAAGATACCATATATTTTAGTGGAACTGCACAAGAAGATGTTGGAAATATTAAACTAAACGAAGAGTATATAGTAAGCATGGCCACCACTGTAGATAGCATTAGATGGTTCCGGAGAAGTGCTTCATCTGTATGCTCTACACAATAAGCCTCCTGACAAAGGTTGGTACTCGCCCACTGATTTCATCCATATGATTGAGCTTTGTCATCTCTATTGGTGTTGTGCTACTATTTAGATACTGTCATGAAAAAGTGGTATTTTCCTTGAAAAGTGCTTCATCTGTGCTGTTTTAAATATTTCCTTTCCATTTTTTCGAGCAAACAGGGATGCTAGCATTTAGTAGTCCTCTTTTCTTTGCCCAACAGGATCATCTTCCTCTTAAGAAGAATATGGAGTACGTGAAGTGACTAGTTCCGATTATGCCAGGATGAAGAAGCCGTGTCTATCTTCTCATCAGAAGGAGCAGTTGAAGGATGGTTACATTACTCCCCACAAGACCAAACTAACTTCATCTCAGAAGGACTGACAAATCTCCATTTTTTTGTTGTGATGCGCGAGTACAATGTTGTTCTAGGATTCTTTCTGGTGAGTTCCATTTTTCTAAAAGTGTCCTCTAAATGGACCATGTAGGTGCCTGTTTAAACTGTCAATTCATAGTACAATCTGCTTTATACTAATCACTTTTTGTATTTGTGCAAACAGGGGTGCTCAGCTTGATTTCAATGGGAATTGCACAAAATGTTCATGAATACATTGAATCATTCATTTCCACCACAAGAAAGGAGGTGCCGATAAGTTCAAGGCGTTGCAACACTGATACGTCTCCAACGTATCTACTTTTCCAAACACTTTTGCCCTTATTTTGGACTCTAACTTGCATGATTTGAATGAAACTAACCCGGACTGACGCTGTTTTCAGCAGAACTGCCATGATGTTGTTTTATGTGTAGAAAGCAAAAGTTCTCGAAATGTCCTGAAAATACACGGAGGCACTTTTTAGAAAATATAAAAAATACTGGTGAAAGAATCAAGACCAGGGGGCCCACACCCTGTCCACGAGGGTGGGGGGCGCGCCCTCCCCCCTGGGCGCGCTCCCTTTCTCGTGGGCCCCTGAGGCTCCGCCGACCTCAAATCCAACTCCATATATTCCGTCTCGCGGAGAAAAAAATCTGAGAGAAAGTTTCATCGCGTTTTACGATACGGAGCCGTCACCAAGCCCTAATCTCTCTTGGAAGGGCTGATATGGAGTCCGTTCGGGGCTCCGGAGAGGGGGATTCATCGCCGTCGTCATCATCAACCATCCTCCATCACCAATTTCATGATGCTCACCGCCGTGCGTGAGTAATTCCATCGTAGGCTTGCCGGACGGTGATGGGTTGGATGAGATTTACCATGTAATCAAGTTAGTTTTGTTAGGGTTTGATCCCTAGTATCCACTATGTTCTGAGATTGATGTTGCTATGACTTTGCTATGCTTAATGCTTGTCACTAGGGCCCGAGTGCCATGATTTCAGATCTGAACCTATTATGTTTTCATGAATATATGTGTGTTCTTGATCCTATCTTGCAAGTCTATAGTCACCTATTATGTGTTATGATCCGACAACCCCGAAGTGACAATAATCGGGATACTTCTCAGGGATGACCATAGTTTGAGGAGTTCATGTATTCACTATGTGCTAATGCTTTGTTCCGGCACTCTATTAAAAGGAGGCCTTAATATCCCTTAGTTTCCGCTAGGACCCCGCTGCCATGGGAGGGTAGGACAAAAGATGTCATGCAAGTTCTTTTCCATAAGCATGTATGACTGCTTACAGAATACATGCCTACATTACATTGATGAACTGGAGCTAGTTCTGTGTCACCCTATGTCATAGCTATTACATGAGGAATCGCATCCGGCATAATTATCCATCACTGATCCATTGCCTCCGAGCTTTTCACATATTGTTCTTCGCTTATTTACTTTTCTTTTGCTATCGATACAATCACTACAAAACCCAAAAATATTACTTTTGTAACTGTTTCCTTTATTATCATATTACTTTGCTACTAAATACTTTGCTGCAGATACTAAGTTATCCAGGTGTGGTTGAATTGACAACTCAACTACTAATACTCAAGAATATTCTTTGGCTCCCTTTGTGTCGAATAAATAAATTTGGGTTGAATACTTTACCCTCGAAAGCTGTTGTGATCCTCTACATTTGTGGGTTATCAACACTAATTTCTGGCGCTATTGCCGGGGATCATAGCTCTATTCTCTGAGTCACTTGGGATTTATATCTATTGATCACTATGAAGAACTTGAAAGACGACAGAACTAAGATTTTTCCCTCAACTATGAGGGGAGGTAAGGAACTGCCCTCTAGCTCTGCACTAGATTCTCCTTCTGTTTTGAGTTCTGATATGTCGCATGTTATTGATGATGCCACTTCTGCTATGCATGATACTTATGATGAAACTACTTCTGTGTGTGATACTCACTAGTAGAAAAACACCTATTAGACCCGGTTCGTAAGGGCCTTTAGTCCCGGTTCATGAACCGGGACTAATGGGTCGTTACTAATACCTGCACCCATTAGTCCCGGTTCAAACACGAACCGGGACAGATGTGCCTCCACGTGACCGGTTTTAGTCCCACCTCGCCAAGCGAGAGGCACTCGCAGCTGTTTATAAGCCCTGAGTGCAGAGACGATGAAGAAGAGGCTCAATGCTCACCTGCACGTTGGTTAGCTTCAAGCCTTGAGGAATAGGGTAGACTGCACAGAGCTATGTGCAGTGCAGTTGACACTATTCCGAAAGACTTGAAGCAAATTAACGAGCATTGCGCCTCTTTTTTATTTTTAATGACTTTTTACAACTCAGAAATAAAAAGAAAAAAATAAATGTAGCAGAAAAGAAAAAATAGTTGTGATTAACTTTACTAAAAAATGAGCATAGATGCTTATTTTTAATGACTTATTGAAACTCAGAAATAAAAAGAAAAAAATAAATATAGCTGAAAAGAAAAAAAACTATATAAAAAACTACTCAGAAATAAATAGAAGAAAAAATAGTTGTGATTAACTTTACTAAAAAAATGAGCATAGATGCTTATTTTTAATGACTTATTAAAACTCAGAAATAAAAAGAAAAGAATA
>NC_041393.1:727034450-727038888 GCF_002162155.2 Triticum dicoccoides | reverse complement strand
ATAAAAAACTACTCAGAAATAAATAGAAGAAAAAATAGTTGTGATTAACTTTACTAAAAAAATGAGCATAGATGCTTATTTTTAATGACTTATTACAACTCAGAAGTAAAAAGAAAAAACTAAATGTAGCAGAAAAGAAAAAAACTCTATAAAAAACTACTCAAAAATAAATAGAAGAAAAAATAGTTGTGATTAACTTTACTAAAGAAATGAGCATAGATGCTTATTTTTAATGACTTATTACAACTCAGAAATAAAAAGAAAAAATAAATGTAGCAGAAAAGAAAAAAAACTATATAAAAAACTACTCAGAAATAAATAGAAGAAAAAATAGTTGTGATTAACTTTACTAAAAAAATGAGCATAGATGCGCTTATAGAGAAAATTCGACCTAAATTCATAATAAATTTCTACTAACTTCAGAGAAATTCAATATGAATTTAGGTCAAATTCCATGTATAAGGGCATCTATTTTCATTTTGAGAGGAGCTCAACACGACAGAGAGGGAGGGGCTTATAAACCGGTGTGAACCCCCTTCAGTTGGCGAGGTGGGACTAAACTCTGGCCGCAACGAGGACCAACCCTTTAGTCCCGGTTGGTGGCCTGAACCGGGACTAAAGGGCAGCCTTCGGTCCCCGTTCAAGCCTCCAACCGGGACCAATAGTGGTGGGCCAGGAGCGAGGACCATTGGTCCCGGTTCGTCCCACCAACCGGGACCAAAAGGTCCAGACGAACCGGGACCAATGGCCCACGTGGCCCGGCCGGCCACCGGGGCTCACGAACCGGGTCCAGTGCCCCCATTGGTCCCGGTTCTGGACTAAACCGGGACTAATGGGCTGGCCCTGCCTGGACGATTGCCCCCTTTTCTACTAGTGACTACTTTGCCATTATGTGAATTTTTTGATGAACAACTTGCTAGAGTTAGGGAGAATGAAATTATTGAAGATGCTATTATTGATGATAGTGATGATGAAAATTCTCCCAATGATTATGAATTGCCTGTTGTTCCTGAGGGTTATGTTATGAATGAAGAAGCTGCTAGAGCTATCTTTGCTTGCAATGATAGATATGATCTTAAGAAATTATTAGCTAAATGGAAGCAGCAGTCTCTTAATGCTAGAATGAAACCTGACCCTGCTTTTGCTACTTCACCTATCTGTGTTACTGATAAGCACTACACCACAACACTAATGCAAGGACAGAAAAACTGCTGGAAGAAGTCACTTACAAGGGCAGACAAACTACCGGGAACGATATTCCATCGGGAGATAGAACTGCCACGAGAACAGATGCCGGGAATTATAATTCCTGGCAGATAGAGATCTCCTGAAATTATTCATGGCTATTACTCTCTAGTATTGCATTTATTTCACATCTAAATACACACTGATGAGGCACCCATTCAAATAAGGCAGAAGGAAACTGCACATGTACTTCACATTTATATTATAAATCCTCATAGTCAAACATTTACATCATTACAATGTATGCTATTCACAGATTACACAAAGAATTGCATCATAATTTAGCAGATGCAGTTCCAAGACGTCCAAGTTGTACAGAATGGAACTAGCACAGAGAGTAAAGCTTGCAAGTCTTCTACTTGAGCTCGGAGCACATGGTTACATCAAGGTATCTTAACCAGTCTTCGGGGACATCTCCAACCTGAACATGAAGAGAACAATTTAAAAGTACATGTATTATAAAACATGATCTGCATACATTGATTTACAACACTCAAAGAATATAATGAGTGCACCATTCCCACTTTTTTTATAACAAAGACGTCTACATCATCAGGAGAATTTCTCATCAACTTCCTTAAAGGCATCAAGTGAATATTCAATTTAATAGGAAACTATAAAATGTCAGCAGTTTCTGGCCTTGACACACAAATTAAGAAAATCTAGTTGACCACAGTTACATCATCTGATTACCTCTGATATTACTACTCCCTCTGCAAAGAAATATAAGTGCTTAGATCACTAAAGTAGTTATCTAAACACTCTTATATTTCTATACAGAGGGAGTACATTCTTATTAGTCTTTTGGGCTCCCAATCAAATGTGCCGATGTTCTTATCCACTGGACTAGCACTTTCTGCAAAAATAAATTATTAGGTAACAAAAATAGAACAAGTTAAATGTCAAAAGGTGGTACTATTTCCAGTCTTATATGGTCAATCGGTTGGCAACCATATATCCAGAACAACCATTTAATCACAAATTGAGTTGTACAAGACGCATTCAACAAAATAGATGCGTAGCTAACAAAACACCTATTTCTAGTACCATGATTTTAGACTTCCCGTGTGTATCTGTAGTAAGATTCATGTTTGCGTACAAAATACTAAACAGTGTAATGCCAGTCAGCCATTTTTTTACACATGAAAAGGTACATTTCTCCCAAACAATACAAGTCCGGCATAATATAACTAGATTTATGAAAGATCATGCAGGACCATAGAGATAATCAAGAATGTGACATCATTTTGCTTGCATCAAGGAAAAAAGAGTCCCTCGCAAAAAAGGAAAAAAGAGTATTGGATCAAAGACTAAGCTTCCGACTACCATGGTTTTTGAGTCGCGACTAGTCAAGTCGCAGCGAGCCCTGCGACTCGGCGATTAGTCGACGAAAGTCGCTGTATAGTCACCATAAGTCGATGTAAAGTCGCGAGTCGCCCTGATTTCTAGAAAACGACTTGGCAATTTGTCGGCGAGTATACAACGACTAATCAGCGACTCTAATACCATGCCAACTACATAGGACATGCAAAAGCTTAGTTCGAGAACATGCATACACTTGACATGTAAAAGCTTCCACTAATTGTATGCATAAAAAGACTTAGCACATTCAGGACATGCATACACAGGCCAAGCAAAAGCTCAGTTCATATGTTCACTATGGTTTCATTTGCATGAAGCTTATAAGAAACCAAATGCTAAATGAAGTTTCAATGTTCTGAAATAGCAGCAAGCATGTATCCAAAAGAAAAATACTATAGCCAAGACTTAACTACCAAGATTATGATCTCCTTAGTTTGCTTGTGGTCGCACTGCTGCTTTTTCTCATGAACTTAGAATCCACTTTCAACTGCATACTCTGAAGCAAAGACTTTTAAGAAATCAACCATAATAGTCATTGGTAAATGCAAGATCTCTTTAACATAAAAAAAATTGGGCTATAGGATGGCAAAGATAGTACTAGTTGGGCCATGATAAACAAACTGGACTCATTCTAGTTACTGCTCTAATGAAAAAGGGACAAGTTTGCAAAGTAATCTCACCTGTCAAATGCTCTCATTTGGGGCAAAGAAGTAGAGGAGGCGGCACTTGGAGAGGATGTAGAAGAGGCCTACAATAGGTGACACTAAACCCAAACAAATTACAAATATCACCTTGTAAAATTAATAAGGGTTAAGCTAGAGTCACCTAATAAAATATAAGTTGGAATAATGTAGGAAATACACCCACTCAAACATGCACTGCATTGTAAATAAGAGCAAACTGTTAGTGAAATATTGCATTGCACGTGCTTTGTCCACATCTTTGCCATAAGTCTATATCATAAAAGCATAGCACATGTTCTGTCCACATCTCGTATTTCGTAAAACACGAACAAAGATGGTACTACCTTGGGGCATCAACTCAACAAACAAAGACCTAAAATGAACTCCAAAGCTTAACTAAACAACTTAGTCAGGTTTTTGCTGTTATTAGATCAAAGTAAATAACCTTCAAACTGACAGAAAATTGATGCTTTGTTCTAACTGACAAAATACTTCAGTGCTGCTACTGACAGAATAGTTCAGTGCTGCTACTTCAAAGCTCATGTTTTTTATGTTATTAGATCAAAGCAATTAAAAATTGATGCTTTGTTCTAACTGACAGAATAGTTCAGTGCTACTACTTCAATATTATTACACTTCTACACGTTGTGTATAGCTGCACATCCAGAAGAAACAAGAAAAAGAGGGAAGCAGTAGTAGAAACTATTTGTACACAACTATTGGGAACATGTCCCTGATGTAAGAACTCTGATAAAACTATATACCTTCAGGTAATCAGTACTAGAAGGCACAGAAATTGTTCGAAACCAGTACAGAAGCGCTAGCGATGTCGATGCTCAGCAGCCAGAGCTGCCCGCTGGAGAGGAGGGCCAACGCGGTGATCTGCTGCTTCGGGGGCTTGTAGAGGAGTCGGACCCGTGCTCGGTGAAGCTTGCTCGGGGAGGAAACGCATGATTCGGGGTTGCAGCTCTGGGCGACGACGACAGTGGTCGGCAGTGGCTTGCGGTCTAGTGGAGGTGGTGGATGGTTGGGAGGAGGGCGGGCGCCGGTGGATGGTTGGTTGGGGGCGGCGGTGGTGGAGGTTGGGAGCGGCGGCGGCGGTGGTGAATACTTGGGAGCGGCGGCGGTGGTGGATGCTCGGGGGTGGC
>NC_041393.1:726994261-727033884 GCF_002162155.2 Triticum dicoccoides | reverse complement strand
GGAGCGGCGGCGGTGGTGGATGGTCGGGGGTGGCGGCGGCTTGCGGTGGTGAGGGGTGGAGGAGCTCCGGTGGTGATGGGTGGAGGAGCGCTGGAGGTGGCTGCGCGCCGGCGGTGAGATGCGCTAGGTATTGTGGGCGGCGGGGCGGTCGATCTGGTGGAGGCAGGGGCGATTTGGGGGTAGCGCTACGGATCTGGTCACCAGAGGGCCGGCGCGTCTATTTCACGATGGCCCGAAATTTTCGTAAAGTCGCGGGCTCTTTTTCTAGCTTGCACGCCAGGCCTTTTTACCGTTTCACGCCGAAGACGGTGTCCAACATGGGCCGGCAGACTGTGGGCCGACATTTAGTCCTTCGGGCAGTGCGTGTGCCGGAAAGTGTGCCGACAGTTGGTGTGCCTTGTTACTGTAGTTCTGCCGGCAGTTAGGCTGCCTTAACATGCTTCTGGCGGCAGTAAGACATGTCCCGGCAGATAGTTTTCCCTTAGACAAGTTTTTATCCCGACAATTAACTGCCCCCAATTAAGTGTTGTGGTGTAGTGAAGGATTATGAATTCTATGTTGATCCTAAAATTATTACTTTAGTTGAATCTGATCCTTTTTATGGCCTTGAATCTGAAACTTTTGTGGCACATCTTACCAAGTTGAATATCATAGCCACCCTGTTTACCCATGATGATAAATCTCGCTATTATTATATCCTTAAAATGTTTCCGTTCTCGCTAAAGGGTGATGCTAATACTTGGTATAATTCTCTTGCTCCTGGTTGTCTGCGTCGTCCCCAGGATATGATTTATTACTTCTCTGCTAAATATTTCCCTGCTCATAAGAAACAAGCTGCCTTGCGGGAAATATACAATTTTGTGCAAATCAAAGAAGAGAGTCTCCCACTAGCTTGGGGAGGCTTATCCGATTACTTAATGCTTTGCCTGAACATCCTCTTAAGAAAAATGAAATACTTGATATCTTTTATAATGGACTAACCGATTCTTTCAAGGACTACTTGGATAGTTGTGCTGGTTGTGTTTTCAGGGAAAGAATAGTCGACGAAGCTGAATTACTATTGAATAATATGTTGACTAATGAAAATAATTGGACTCTTCCTGAGCCAATTCCTGAGGCAATTAAGCCAACTCCTGAGCCTATTCCCAAACCCACTCCAAAGAAGAGAGGTGTTTTATTTCTTAGTCCTGAAGATATGCAAGAGGCAAAGAAATCAATGAAAGAAAAAGGTATTAAAGCTGAAGATGTTAAGAATTTACCTCCTATTGAAGAAATACATGGTCTTAATATACCACCTGTTGAAGAACCACATTGTCTTGATAACCCGACACAGGAAGTAAAGGTAAATTCTCTCTATAGATATGATAAAGTTGAAATCCCCTCTACTAAATTTCATAGCCCATGCTTGGATGAATTTGATGACTTTATGGCTGGACAAGAAAGTTTTAATGCTTATGTTGGTAGAGAGTTAAACAATAATGCTTTCGAGGTAGGACGTGTGAGCGATAATATGGCTAGAGTTAAAGGTGAACTCAAACTCATTAGCAAATATACTTCTATGGTTGCTACTCAAGATGAGCAAGTACTTAAAGCTCAAAATGATTTGCTTGATGAATTAAATAATAAAAATGACTTTGCTGTTAGAGTGGCTACTAGAACTGGTAGAATGACTCAGGAACCTTTGTATCCTGAAGGCCACCCTAAGAGAATCGAGCAAGATTCTCAGAGAAATAATTTAGAGGCACCTAGTTCTTCTAAAAAGAAGAAAAAGAAAAACAATAGGACTTTGCATGCTTCTAGTGAACCTACTGTAGACACACCTGAGAATCCCAATGATATTTCTATCTCTGATGCTGAAACACAATTAGGTGATGAACATGAACCTAGTGATAATGTTAATAATAATGTTCATGTTGATGCTCAACCTAGCAAAAACAATGATGAAGAGATTGAACCTGCTATTGATCTTGATAACCCACAATCAAAGAATCAACATTATGATAAGAGAGATTTTGTAGCTAGGAAGCACGGTAGAGAAAGAGAACCATGGGTTCAGAAACCCATGCCCTTTCCTCCTAAACCATCCAAGACAAAGGACGATGAGGATTTTGAGGACTTTGCTGAAATGATTAGACCTATTTTCTTATGTATGCGCTTAACTGATATGCTCAAAGTAAATCCTTATGCTAAATATATGAAGGATATCATCACAAACAAAAGAAAGATACCAGAAGCTGAAATTTCCACCATGCTTGCTAACTATACTTTTAAGGGTCGAATACCAAACAAACTTGGAGATCCGGGGGTACCAACTATACCATGCTCCATTAAATGAAATTATGTTAGAACTGCTTTATGTGATCTTGGAGCCGGTGTTAGTGTTATGCCTCTCTCTTTATATCGTAGACTTGAATTGAATAAGTTGACACCTACTGAAATATCTTTGCAAATGGCTGATAAATCAACTGCTATACCTGTCGGTATTTGTGAGGATGTGCCTATTGTGGTTGCAAATGTCACTATCTTAACGGACTTTGTTATTCTTGTTATTCCCGAGGATGATAGTATGTCGATTATCCTTGGTAGACCCTTTTTGAACACTCCAGGCACTATTATTGATTGCAACAAAGGCAATGTCACTTTTCATATTAATGGTAATGAGCATATGGTACACTTTCCGAGGAAACAATCTCAAGTTCATAGCATCAATTCTATTGGAAAAGTTCCAACTATCATTATTGGAGGTTTTGAATTTCCTCTCCCTACTATCAAGAAAAAGTATGATATTCTTATTGTTGGGGATTTTCACATCCCCGTTGAGGTAACTTAGTGTTATTCGAAATTTCTCCAGTTCCGTGTTATTTGGAATGAGTTTGTTAACAAGACTTGATCAACCTTGTTAGTGGATTCATTTTGATGATCATGAGACGGATGAAACTAGAAGGCACAACCTTCTGTACCCTCTTTTTATTTTCTGTTATTTAGAATAAATAAAGCAAAAATAGTATTATCCATCTGTTTTCTGAATTATCTATGCATTAAAAAAATATCCCAAAAATAAAAGTGCTCCAAATGCCCTGCAAATTTAGTATGATTTTTATGGAATATTTGAGGATTTTAGGCATTGAAATCGCTGCAGGAGGGGCAAGCACCCGGCCACGAGAGTGGAAGGCGCGCCCACCCCACCTGGGTGCACCTCCCTGTCTCATGGACCCCTGGTGGCCCCCCTCCACTTATGCCAGCACCCACACACTCCATCTTCTACCCCAAAAATCCCCGTCTAGCTCAAGCATGAGTTCTTGCTCATTTTGCTGCGATTTTCGATCTCCTTGCTCGAAGCTCCATTCACAAAACTGCTTTGGTATGTGACTCCTCCATTGGTCCAATTAGTTTTTGTTCTAGTGCTTTATTCATTGCAAATTTTTGCTGCATAGTTGACCATGTTCTTGAGCTTGCATGTTGATTTTATGAGGTCCCAAGCAATTCTAATGCATGATATAGGCTCTAGGCACTTGTAGGAGTAGTTTCTACCAATCTTGTTTAGTTTTACTCACTTCTATTTTGAAGTTACTAAAATTTCAGAATTTTTTCAGAAAAAGAATTATGTCTAGGAGAATGTACCAAGGTGGTTCCTCGGTAAAGAAAGGACCCAGGATTTCTATACGTGAGCAAGATGTTGAATTACCGAGGGACGCAGATGTACGGGCTTGGGAGTGGCCATCCGACGATTTTATGGTCGAAGCAGGCTTTAAGAAGAAATTTGACGCGTATGTGCGTAATGCTAAGCTGGAGGAATTCTTACAAGATAAGTGTCCTCAGTACTATCAATTGACTGATTCCTTTGTGCGGAGGTTTAAATATAACTGTACGCGTAGTTCTCCTAGTGTCCTATTTGATATTTATGATACATCTTATACCATGGACTTATAGGATTTTCCAACTACTGGCAAACTCCCGCAGTGGGGTAATATTAATGGTCCTCACAAATCTGAATTTTGAGACTTCCTTGCTAGTATTACTGTGGGAGAATCCAGGGACATAGCACAAGCTACTATAGGGAGCATTCATTTTCCTGCTATACATTATTTTGCTCTCTTCATTGGTAGATGCATTAACCGTCAGGACGAAGGATGTCTATGTGTGTCCCTGATCTCTATGTCCTCAAGTGTGCCGTGTTAGGTTATAAAGGTTATAACTTGGGGGCAATAGTTGCACGTAGGTTGCAGAATAATGGTAGAGCTGGAGATTTACTTGGAGGAATTTATGCAACCCATGTGGCTAATTATCTTGGTATAGCCCCACAAGAGGGGGATGTGATGATACCTCCTGCTTATTTAGATTATGATGCTATGGTCAATCATCATTTTCTTAGGAGGAATGAACAATTCCTCCATTATCGACTAATCTATGACAGACGCAACATCGTCCATGTTACTCTTCCTGCTCCTCTCCTTTTTGATTATCAGGCAAAAGAAAGATATGTTATTACCAGGGAGGAAGCAGCTGAACACGAGGGGAGAGCGGAGGTAGCTCGCCAACATGCCGCAGGTCAGGAGGCGGTTGCTACTGCATCTCAGTACGACCCCGGCTACAACTACGGATATCAGTCAGGCGGTCCTTGGCATTAGACCAACTTAGGCCAAAAGCCTAAGCTTGGGGGAGTACGTATTTCTCACCGACTTTACATTCATGTTCATACACTATTTGTCGGTGCTCATACTCTTTCATTGTATTATCCATGCTAGTTTAAATTTCTTTTTCTCGTTTCCTTCTTGTGTGTTTGATAAACCTTGAGAAAAACCAAAAAATTAGTTAGTTTAATTTCCATGCTTGTAGTATAATTAAAATGAAAACCCAAAAATATTTCTAGTTCTTCTTCTTACTTGTTGGGAGCTTTCGCGTGTAAATATTTTTCTTTTCTTTTCTTTCCTTTGGGGGTCGAGAAGACCATATTGAAAATGTTTAGTGGCTCTCATATGCATGATTGTTTATTTAATTTAGAGCCCATATTACTTGTCTTCTCTTTTGAGTTCAATGCTTGCAGATTCCAGCTTAGTCCAATGCACGTGCACTATTATTATTATACACATTGTTCAGTCATGCAAGTGAAAGGCAATAATGACGATATATGATGGACTTATTGAGATGAGAAAAGCTGGTATGAACTCGACCTCTCTTGTTTCTGTAAATATGATGAGTTCATCGTTTCTGATTCATCTTATTATGAAGTAAACATATTTGCAATGACATTTAGAGATAATAGTTGCTTGTGCCATGCTTGATTAGCTATGAGTTATAATGGTCTACCTTGCGTGCCAACATGCTATTAGAATGATTATGATGTGGTATGATGGGATGGTATCCTCCTTTGAATGAATCGAATGACTCGACTTGGCACATGTTCACGCATGTAGTTGAAACAAATCAACATAGCCTTCATGATATTTATGTTCATGGTAGATTATATCCTACTCATGCTTGTACTCGGTGTAAATTAATTCTAATGCATGTTTATGACTGTTGTCGCTCTCTTAGTTGGTCGCTTCCCAGTCTTTTGCTAGCCTTCACCTGTACTAAGCGGGAATACTACTTGTGCATCCAAACTCCATAAACCCCAAAGTTGTTCCATATGAGTCCACCATACCTACCTATATGCGGTATTTTCCTGCCGTTCCAAGTAAATTTGTATGTGCCAAACCAAACCTTCAAATGAAATTCTGTTTTGTATGCTCGAGCAGCTCATGTTTCAACAAGGGCTTCCTATATCTTCCATGCTAGGTGGGTTATTCTCAAGAGGAGTGGACTCCGCTCCTCATTCACGAGAAAGGGCCGGTAACCGGGATGCCCAGTCCCATGATCCAAAAAGATCAAAGCAAATCAAAATAATTAAACAAAACTCCCCTAGAGCTGTTGTTAGTTGGAGGAACTCGTTGTTTCGAGCAAGCCATGGATTGATGCTTGTTGGTGGTTGGGGGAGTATAAACCTTTACCATTCTATTTGGGAACTGTCTATAATGCATGTAGTATGAAAGATACGGCCATCTCATAGTTGTTGCGTTGACAGCAAAAGTATGCCGCTCAAAATCTTATTCAATCTCTATTTTAAAATCGAGCTCTAGCACCTCTACAAATCCCTGTTTCCCTCTGCGAAGGGCCTATCTATTTACTTTTATGTTGAGTCATCACCCTTCTTATTAAAAAGCACCCGCTGGAGAGCACACTGTCATTTGCATTCATTACTATTGGTTTATATTGGGTATGACTTGACTGGATCTCTTTTACCTCAAATTACAATGTTTAGTCAGTCCTTGATCTTTAAAGGTGCTCTGCATTTATGTTTTGCGGTCTCAAAAAGGCCTAGCGAGATACCATTTTGTTATATCATGTTATGATTGTTTTGAGAAAGTGTTGTCATCTGAGTTTTATTATTATGGCTCGCTAGGTGATTATGCTATAGATATGAGTAATTGTGAGACCTAAGTGTTATTGTGAGTATGGTTAGTTCATAATATTTGCTGAAACATGAATGATGGCTTTGCATGTTTACAACAACAAGAGCAAACAGAGTTTGTAAAAGTTTTTCTTTATCACTTTCAGTTTATCAGCTGAATTGCTTGAGGACAAGCAAAGGTTTAAGCTTGGGGGAGTTGATACGTCTCCAACGTATCTACTTTTCCAAACACTTTTGCCCTTGTTTTGGACTCTAACTTGCATGATTTGAATGAAACTAACCCGGACTGACACTGTTTTCAGCAGAACTGCCATGATGTTGTTTTATGTGTAGAAAGCAAAATTTCTCGGAATGTCCTGAAAAATCCACGGAGGCACTTTTTGGAAAATATAAAAAATACTGACGAAAGAATCAAGACCAGGGGGCCCACACCTTGTCCACGAGGGTGGGGGCCTCACCCTCCCCCCTGGGCGCGCCCCCTGTCTCGTGGGCCTCCTGAGGCTCAGCCGACCTCAACTCCAACTCCATATATTCCGTCCCACGGAGAAAAAAATCAGAGAAAATTCATCGTGTTTTACGATACGGAGCCGCCGCCAAGCCCTAATCTCTCTCGGGAGGGCTGATCTGGAGTCCGTTCGAGGCTCCGGAGAGGGGGATTCGTCGCCGTCGTCATCATCAACCATCCTCCATCACCAATTTCATGATGCTCACCGCCGTGCGTGAGTAATTCAATCGTAGGCGTGCTGGACGGTGATGGGTTGGATGAGATTTACCATGTAATCAAGTTAGTTTTGTTAGGGTTTGATCCCTAGTATCCACTATGTTCTGAGATTGATGTTGCTATGACTTTGCTATGCTTAATGCTTGTCACTAGAGCCCGAGTGCCATGATTTCAGATCTGAACCTATTATGTTTTCATGAATATATGTGTGTTCTTGATCCTATATTGCAAGTCTATAGTCACCTATTATGTGTTATGATCCGACAACCCCGAAGTGACAATAATCGGGATACTTCTCGATGATGACCGTAGTTTGAGGAGTTCATGTATTCACTATGTGCTAATGCTTTGTTCCGATACTCTATTAAAAGGAGGCCTTAATATTCCTTAGTTTCCGCTAGGACCCCGCTGCCACGGGAGGGTAGGAAAAAAGATATCATGCAAGTTCTTTTCCATAAGCACGTATGACTATTTACGGAATACATGCCTACATTACATTGATGAACTGGAGCTAGTTCTGTGTCACCCTCTGTTATAGCTATTACATGAGGAATCGCATCCGGCATAATTATCCATCACTGACCCATTGCCTATGAGCTTTTCACATATTGTTCTTCGCTTATTTACTTTTCCGTTGCTATTGTTACAATCACTACAGAACCCAAAAATATTACTTTTGCTACCGTTACCTTTATTATCATATTACTTTGCTACTAAATACTTTGCTGCAGATACTAAGTTATCCAGGTGTGGTTGAATTGACAACTCAACTGCTAATACTCAAGAATATTCTTTGGCTCCCCTTGTGTCGAATCAATAAATTTGGGTTGGATACTTTACCCTCGAAAGCAATTGCGATCCCCTACACTTGTGGGTTATCAAACATATAAGGGCGAAATCATACAAGCTACGCGCAAATTTGGTTGATTTTGGTGGAACTACACAAAAAGAACAACTGGTTTATTTAGCACGAGGTGCCATATCAATGTCCGAACTGATGGCAAACCCTTCCCATTCCACAATCGTAGACATTTGATATTTTGGAATGGGACAACCTTGTCATATTTTGATGATTGATTTTAGCAAGACAGGTGTTTGATATTTTCGAATGGGACGCCCTTTGCTGTCAGCAGCGTCGATCAATTTTTTCTTCATTCTTTAGTTGTGAAGTAAATATTGCCTCTGACATGTGAGTCGCTGAGATGCATAATCATCGATTGTTTTGAATGTTCTCTATGAATTGCCATCCCTGTGTGTTTGATTGCAATGTACAGAAACGCTAAAAAGCTGCTCAAACTCTTTGTACTCCTTCTGTTCCTTTTTACTTCGCACATTGTGAAAGGGCATACTTTTTTGTATAAGATTGGTCAAAGTAGAGATACTTTGACTGCAGACAAAACTTGTATGGACACTAGAAAGGACCGGAGGGAGTACATGTGAAACTGCTGCAAACGAGGTGATCACCCTGGGAATAATGCTAGTACGTATTGTTTTGCATGTTCCTCCAATGCCAGTGATACATGAATTCAAACTAATAGAAATAAATTCATTCATACACGGTCGGATTTTATATAAAAATGCTGGATTTCATTATATTTCATACATTCTTCAACTAAAAAGGGGTGCGCCAGAGGTATAATTAATTAACCAAAGCTACCCACCTGTGTCCCGCTGAGCCGAACAGAACCTTCAGTGACTTAACTGCAGGTGCACTTGCGTAACTGACATGTGGCCTGTTGGGCCCACGCGTCAGTCAGCCAACTGCACCAGCAGTTAAGTAGAAGCAAGGTTCTTCTCCAGCATAGCTCTCCGACTCCACGTCGCCGCCAAGAAGCTAACCGGCCGGCAATGGTCAACCCGCCTAGCTTGGCTTCAACCAGAGGGTAGCAGCGGTGGCCTTACTTGGACCCGAGCGGCGGCGACCTACCATGTTCGACTCTTCCTCGTTTTCTATGTGGCGCGGCCTCGTTGGCAGCGGGGCGGGGCCTTGGCGGAGCCGGCGATGTCCTCTGTCTCGTTGCCGGCGGAGTGGTGGAAATCCTCCCCCACGTTACTGGCAGGGTGTGGCCTCGGTTGAGCCCGCGATGTCCTCTACCTCGTTGTTGGTGCGGTGGGGCCTCGGCGGAGCCGGCGGTGTCCTCTGCCTCGTTGTTGGCGCCGCGGGGCCTCGACAGAGCAGGGCCTCGTCGATGCTAGTGCAGCGGGGACTCGTCGGAGCCGGCATTGTCCTCTGCCTCGTCCTCAGTCTCGCCAAATAGCGCCTCGCCCGCTTCATCGCACTCTTTGTAGGCGGCCGCAGCCTCCGCCACCCGCATGCGGTACCGCCAGCGCTCGAGCCAGCCCTTGCAGGCGGAGCGGTACGAGTCGAGCAACACCTCCTGCTCCGCCCGCTCCGCGGTGATCTGCTCCTCCGCCTGCAGGTGCTCCTGGAGGAGATGGTGGTGGTAGGCGGCGTCGGCATGCGCCTCCCGGAATTGCTCCTCACGCATCTGACTCACCGTGTCCATATATAGGGCACGGGCCTCGCCGATGGTCATGGTGCAATGCACCAGTGAGGATGGCGCGGAGGACGGGGTTGGCGCCGGATCGTCGACTACAATGTTCTCCATTGGGACGTCGTCGTCCTCCGGCTGCCTGCCGCCCAGCCGGTCGGCAGCAATGGCTGCCATCTCCTTGTGGTCTGTCGTACGCCCGTCCTGAAGAGCGCTGGAGTGCGAGGAAGCCATGGTGGGCAGTAGTTGTGTGGACAGGAGAAAGGGAACGGATGCGGATGACTGCGACTATGGCCGGCGCAGCAGTTTATATAGCAATGGGAGCGGCGGAGGGACGGACGTGTGGCGCTGGAGTAGCCGCCTCGGCAACCGCATATCATTAATGTGGGCGGCAGATGGACGGACGGACGACACTTGTGTCATTTGAAGGCGGAGCAATCGCCTGCACCGGGAAGCGGGGTGGGCGGCGCTCACTGTTTTGGGCGGAAAGCGCGCGCGGGCGAGGAGATGACTTTACTTGGAGAGGATGACAATGGGGACACACCAGGGCCATAGCCTCACGTACGCAAGTGCCTCCTTATTATATATATATAACTATAATTTATTTTGCTTCCTCCTGGTTTCCTGACATCACGGTCCCACACCATTGTCAACCTATGTACTCCTCCTTTCCGGTTTATAGGGCTTATCTTAAAATTTTAGTGTTTCTATTTTATAAGGCTCAATTTGGTAGTTTTCCATCACATGTTCAGATTCCAAGGTGCATTAAATCATTGCATGCAAGTATTAAGAGAAAATTGACCAATGCATGTACTTTATGCATGCATGCATTGCAATTAATGCATTGATAAACGTAAAACTTTGAGGATAATAAGAGCATTAATTAGGTGCTTTTGAAAAACTACAAAAAGTATTCCACCACTCGCCATCTATCTTGATTGGTGAGATTTTTGAATTGAGCACTATAAACCGGAAAGGAGGGAGTAGTTAATAAACGAAAGAATTGCACAAGAAGTGGCCGACAGCTGGGACCAAGCAGCTCGAGCAGTATTTGTGTTTTTGAGGTGTGAGCACTGCAGAGATTTTTTATGTTTAGCCCAGATATTAATTTTTCTCCTCTGAACAACAACGGAAACATCGCTGCAGGTGTTAACTGGGCGGGCTGTGGCCCGAATAGCCCAGGCCAGATATCCAGCCCAGATATTAATTTTTTTCAAGCTGAAAATGGCTAGCCGAGCTATACTTTTTTTAGGAATACCCAGGCAAGGTCAAGTTGTTATTCTCTGCGCCGCTGGGCTGCAAATGTTTCCTAGGAGGGATACATTAGGCTTAACAAGAAAATGGGCTTTAAGAAATAATAAATGGGAAGTAATTATAAAAACTGGGCAGTTACTATAAAAAATGCACCAAACACGTAATTACTTTATAAAATATTATTTTTGGATATTGAAAATTTTAATTTCATTAATTGTTGCGAGCGTAATGTTTCGTTGGATTTTTACGTAATATAAATTTATATTGAAATTGTATTTAATCTGACTAGAAATTTCGAGATAAAAATATTTCGGATCCCATCAAAATGTGGGAAATTATATTGAATTCTGTTTTGAACGGTTGGTTGAAATGTGTTGTACTTTTGACAAACTGTAAATGGGCTGTAGTAAATTCCATTAGAATTCAAAAATGGGCTACACATTCTTACAAATCTCAAATGGGCTATAAGTTCTCTGCCACACACTTCTGGCCTTACTAAGTTGACGGATCCCCTAAAAAAACAGAGTTGACGCGTACGCAAAGCTTTGTCAACTTATAGTCAACACACGGTTCTAGAAGCAGTGGCTGTTGGGTGTCCATCCAACGGATGTCGTGCTTTGTCTTCAATCTCGGATATTCTAGTTTCACCCGCCCAAAAAATGATTCCTCCCCCTGACATCTGGGGCGCACCGCTTCGGAAGCTGACCTATGGGCCTACTAAGTTGACGTACCAAGGGCTTTGTCAACTTAGTCAATATAAACGATTCTAGCTGCAGTGACCGTACGATGTCCATCCAACGGCCGTCGTGCTTCTTCAACCTCTGGTCTTCTTGCTCCAGCCGCCCAAAGCTGCGCCGATCGTGCTGCCTGCTCCTGCCTCCCGTGGCCGGCTGTGCTACCGCGGAGGCCTCATCGCCCCCTACTACTCCCATTGCTGGTCAGGCCATCCCTCCAGTCACCCACACCCCATGTTATTCCGCGGCGACAGCAGCGCAGTCGAACCAGTGAACCCTCGTACTCCTCTCCGCGTGTGCATCCACTGCCGCGTCTTCCCCGGCTCCGCATCATCCCCTTCCTAGGCCTCGCCATCATCCATCGCCGTGGTGCTCTCAGCGTGGCGTGGTCAACGTGGTCAAGGAACGACTTCCATTGGACGTGGACTGTACGTGGAGAGGCTGATAGCTGGGTCCACGACAGCCGCAAGGAAGTGCCCCCTTATTACGCGCAAAATAATTATTCCTCCATCTGACAGCGGGGACCCCCTGGATGGGCCACCGTATTTCGCAAGAAAAATGATTTGCCCCCTGACTGCTGGGACCCACCAGCTACATCTTTGCACGCAAGGAAGTGCGTCCGAGAAAAAAACGAATCGCCCCCCTGACTGCTGGGACCCACCAGCTACATCTTCGCACGCAAAGAAGTGCGTCCGGGCAAAAAAACCGATTCGCCCCCTTGAGTGCTAGGACCCACAAGCTACATCTTCGCACGCAAGGAAGTGCGTCCGGGCAAAAAAAAAAACGATTCGCCTCCTGACTGCTGGGACCCACCAGCTACATCTTCGCACGCAAGGAACTGCGTCTGAAAAAAAACGATTCACCCCCCTGACTGCTGGGACCCACCAGCTACATCTTCGCACGCAAGGAAATGCCTGACAGTTGGGACCCACCTGGTCGCGAACGTGTACGTACATACTGGTGGATGTAGAGGCGCGCACGTGTCGTACTAGAGGCGCGCACATGTCGTAGTAGAGGCGCGCATGTAGCATGTACACGTACGTACAACGGCCAGGGTGCAAGAAAGAAAATACGGCCACATACATACATACGGGCGGGGTCTCGAACGCCTACTCGTGCATACGTACGGCCAGGGCTCATGTACATGGCTAGGTCGGAACGAAGAAACAGCGTCGTCGTCGTGTTCATGGGGAGGCAACGTCGTGTTCATGGGGAGGCAACATAATGCCTCGTGTTCATCGGGAGGCAACGGAATGCATGGGAGCCAACCGGCTGGGTCGGAATGGAATGTGTCATCGTGTTCATCGGGAGGGCTTGGACGGAACAGGCGATGGAAACGAGGCCTGGCGTACCGCAGAATGGAGGAAACGGCCTTGTGTTCGACCGGCCACGTCTGAAACGGGATCCTGTTCATCGGTAGGGGTCTGGCGTACCACAAAATGGAGGAAATGGACCTCCTGCGGTCGAAACGGGGGCCCTGTTTTTCGGGAGGGGTGTGGCGTACCGCAAAACGGACGAAACAGACTTGTGTTGGAGCGCTACGGTCGAAACGGGGGTCCTGTTCATCGGGACGGGTGTGGCGTACCGCAAAATGGGACTCCACGGGATACTGTTCGTCTCCACCGTCGACCTCCTCCAGCCTCCACGGGCTACCGTCGACCTCCTCTAGCCTCCACGGGCTCCTGTTCATCCATCCTCCACCGCGCGCTACTCCACCGGCTACTGTTCAACCACCCCTCCACGGGCACCCCTCCACCGTCTACTATTCATCTAGCCCTCCACGGGGTTGTCCTGTTCATTCAGAGGCAACGCCACGGGGTCCTGCATCCACCCCCACCGCTCATCATCCAACCCCCCCCCCACAACACTCACTGTTCATCTAGAGAGACAGCATCGATCGGCTTCAGTTAGCAGCAGTAGCGAAGGAATTGCTCGATCGGGTTCAGTTAACAGCCATCGATCGATCGCTTGGGTTCAGTAACGCGTAGCCTGCAGTGTAATCGCTCGGGTTCAGTTAGAGCCCAACGCCTCGCTCGGGTTCAGTTAGAGCCAACACCTCGCACACACGCGCGTACGTGTCTGAGAGAAACGCGCATCGCTCGGCCCCGACCACCCACCATAACTGGGAACTCCCCAAAAAATTCCTCGCCCTCGCTTCTACCATGGTTTTTTCCGTCATGGACGGCCCAAAGAATGCCATGCAGCTGCGTCTCTGGCCCGCCCAGGACGAAAAGCCCATTTTCTGTCATGATTTTTTGACATAGAAGTAGGAGCCCACCACATCTATGATGATACCAGGTTTGTCACAATTATCGTCATAGAAGTGTCATATCTATGACAGAAAAAAATTCGTTCGACCCAAAATGTCACGGATGTGTGTTTTTTTGTAGTGCATGCTGGGCAGACCATGCTGAGTGTTAATCCGCACCAGTGGGGGAACACTAAGTGCACCCACTGGGTGTAGTCCCCGAGACTACTGTTGAATGTTTGATTCAGCAGTAGTCTTAGAGTAACTTTCACTGTGATTGTAGAGGTCTTTGTCGAATGATATATATCTCTCGCTGATTGCAGAGGTCTTGTGATCTTGGGGCTCAACTTTCTGAGTTGAACAAGAAGCAAATCAACCTCAATCTTGATCTTGAACTGCGAAGAAGAACCTCAAGACTGCTCAGGAAGAAACAACTATCATGGGAGGTAACAATCGTCACCTGTCCACCTGTGGCTCGTGCTTCTCAGTGTTTTTTTAGTCTCTTTGAACCGAGTGACTTCACACAAACAGATGTGTAGTGAAAACCGTCAACTTCAAGCTCGTCTGAAGAGTGTTGTTTCTTTAGAGAAAATGAAGGAGGCTCTGGAGAAGAAGGATCTGGATCTTGCTGCTGCTCGAAAGGAGGAGCGAGAGAAGACAACGCTTGCGGACAAGAAGTTGGCTTCAGTCAGCAAGTTGGAAGAGGAGAACTCGAAGTTGAAGACCGCCATCTCTGAGGCCAATCGGGAGGTTGAGCAACTAAAGAAGGACAAGGACAACTTTACCAATGAAGTTGGAAGCCTCAAAGCCAAGACGGGTGAGCTGGAGTCCTATCTGGGACAACTTGCTGCAAAATTGGTCCTGAAGCTTGAAGGTATCATCGTTCGACTGATTAGTTGCAGTCGATTGGAACGTCTTGTTATACTGCCGACCCACCATTTTTTCTGATTGTGCAGAACTTTGCCAGGACTTTGAGGCTGAGCCTGGGTGGGTCGAGACGGGTCTCGACCCCATCAATTGTCCTGTTAAAGATGATGTTGCGATGAACTTGCTGCGGTTGGAATCACACATGGACAGTGTTGTTACTTATCTGGCTCGACTGAAGGCGGCGATGACTCGGGTTGATGCCGAACTCTGGCCTTAGGTGAAACTTTCACAAGATCTCGAGTCGCTGATGTCTCGACTAAATCAGATCCTTGGTCGAGTGCAGGAATAGAAGAAATAATTTGCTCGTTGTGCCGCTGACGTTGCCCTGTCATTGGTCCGAGTGCACTGCAAAGACGCCAGAGAAGACAAGCTGGCGGCCCTCAAGGTTGCGAACACTAAGAAGCACACCTTGTAGTCCTTCATGGACACCTTTCTTGAGGCTGCCACTGGCATTCCAGACAGCATTGATCTTGACAGTTTCTGTGATCCAGCCAGCCCTTCTCCTGACGAGTGACTGAAAAACATTATGCTCCACCTTTATTTGCCTCGGAATGCCGAGTGATAGTGTAATCGGTAAACTTGTTCAGGCTTGACGCCTGAGTACTCCAGCCTGCTACAGTTCTAAACTTTTGCAGGGTTTATCCGAACTTGGATTCCTTTGGATATCGTGGCTTTTGCTTTATTTCCTACACTGTTTCTGATTGTCCCTCGGCTCCGAGCGGACTTGGTATTCTCACCCTTTGCCGAATAAAAGTACATTGTGCTTGTGACGGAGCTCAATCGCGGTGTTCAGTCGACACCTCATTGTCCTTGCGAATAGGGACGCAACATTGTATTTGTGGCGTAGCTCAGCGGTGGTGCTCAATCGACGCCTTGTCGCCCTTGCGGATAAGGACGGAACATTGTACTTGTGACGTAGCTCAGAGGTAGAACTCAGTCGATGCCTCGCCGTCCTGACGGATAGGGACAAAATATTGTACTTGTGGCGTAGCTCAGAGGTAATGCTCAGTCGACGCCTTCGTGACTTAGGCGATTACAGGGTCGCAGCTAAGCCCCTGAGTGGGAGGATTGCTATCCACTTGGAGTGTTTTTTAACTTAGGCGATTACGGGGTCGCAGCTAAGCCCCCGAGTGGGAGGATTGCCCTCCACTCGGAGTGTTTTTTAACTTAGGCGATTACGGGGTCGCAGCTAGGCCCCAGATTGGGAGGATTGCTCTCCACTCGGAGTGTTTTTTAACTTTGGCGATTACGGGGTCGCAGCTAAGCCCCCGAGTGGGAGGATTGCTCTCCACTCGGAGTGTTTTTTAACTTAGGTGATTACGGGGTCACAGCTAAGCCCCCGAGTGGGAGGATTGTGAAGGAAATATGCCCTAGAGACAATAATAAAGTTATTATTTATTTCCTTATTTCATGATAAATGTTTATTATTCATGCTAGAATTGTATTAACCGTAAACATAATACATGTGTCAATACATAGACAAACATAGTGTCACTAGTATGCCTCTACTTGACTAGCTCGTTGATTCAAAGATGGTTAAGTTTCCTAGCCATAGACATGAGTTGTCATTTGATTAAGGGGATCACATCATTAGGATAATGATGTGATTGACTTGACCCATTCCGTTAGCATAGCACTTGATCATTTAGTATGTTGCTATTGCTTTCTTCATGACTTATACATGTTCCTATGGCTATGAGATTATGCAACTCCCGTTTACCGGAGGAACACTTTGTGTGCTACCAAACGTCACAACCTAACTGGCTGATTATAAAGGTGCTCTACAGGTGTCTCCGAAGGTACTTGTTGAGTTGGCGTATTTCGAGATTAGGATTTGTCACTCCAATTGTCGGAGAGGTATCCCTTGGTCCTCTCGGTAATGCACATCACTATAAGCCTTGCCAGCAATCTGACTAATGAGTTAGTTGCGGGATGATGCATTACATAAGAGTAAAGAGACTTGCCGGTAACGAGATTGAACTAGGAATTGAGATACCGACGATCGAATCTCGGGCAAGTAACGTACCGATGACAAAGGTGACAACGTATGTTGTTATGCGATTTGACCGATAAAGATCTTTGTACAATATGCAGGAGCCAATATGAGCATCCAGGTTCCGCCATTGGTTATTGACCGGAGACGTGTCTCGGTCATGTCTACATAGTTCTCGAACCCGTAGGGTCCGCACGCTTAAAGTTCGGTGACGATTTATATTATGAGTTATGTGTTTTGATGTACTGAATGTAGTTCGTAGTCCCGGATGAGATCGGGAACATGACGAGGAGTCTCGAAATGGTCGAGACGTAAATATCGATATATTGGACGACTATATTCGGACATCGGAAAGGTTCCGGGTGATTCAGGTATTTATCAGAGTACCGGAGAGTTACGGGAATTCGCCGGGGAGTATATGGGCCTTATTTGGCTTTAAGGGGGAGAGAGAGAGAGAGGCAGGCTGCGCACCCCCAAGGCCTAGTCCGAATTGGACTAGGGGGAGGGGCGGTGCCCCCTCCTTCCTTCTCTTCTCTCTTCCCTTTCCTTGACTCCTACTCCTGCTACATGGAAGGGTGGGAATCCTACTCCCGGTGGCAGTAGGACTCCCCAGGGCGCGCCATAGAGAGTGTCGGCCCCTCCCCTCCTCTCCTACTTTATATAGTGAGGCAAGGGGCACCCCAGAGACACAAGTTGATCTGTTGATCTCTCCCAGCCGTGTGCGGTTCCCCCCTCTGCCATATTCCACCTCAGTCATATCATAGCGATCTATATAAGTTTTTGTATGAGGTGTTCATGTTTTGTTGAAGTTATCGGCAACTGGCAGAAGCCTTATGGTTGTCTCTTTATTGCATAAGATGCAAGCGCCAAATAATTGCTTTACTTTATCACTATGCGATAGCAATAGCTGCAAGAGCAATAGTTGGCAAGACGACCATGTGACAACACATTGATATAGATAAAGATGATGGAGATCATGGTGGCGTGCCGGTGACGATGGAAATCATGACAGTACTTTTGAGATGGAGATCAAAGGCGCAAGATGATCATGGCCATATCATGTCACATATTTTGATTGCATATGATGTTTATCTTTTATACATCTTATTTTGCTTAGTTCGACGATAGCTTTATAAGATGACCCCTTACTAAAATTTCAAGGTATAAGTGTTCTCTCGGAGTATGCACCATTGCGACAGTTCTTCGTGCTGAGACACCACGTGATGATCGGGTGTGATAAGCTCTACGTTCAAATACAACAAGTGTAAGACAGTTTTGCACACGCAGAATACTCGGGTTAAACTTGACGAGCCTAGCATATGCAGATATGGCCTCGGAACACTGAGACCGAAAGGTCGAGCGTGAATCATATAGTAGATATGATCAACATAGTGATGTTCACCATTGAAACCTACTCCATCTCACGTGATGATTGGACATGGTTTAGTTGATTTGGATCACGTGATCACTTAGATGATTAGAGAGATGTCTATCTAAGTGGGAGTTCTTAAGTAATATGATTAATTGAACTTTAATGTATCATGAACTTAGTCTTGATAGTATTTTTTAAATTATGTTGTAGATCAATAGCTCGTGTTGTTGCTTCCGTATGTTTTATATGTGTTCCTAGAGAAAACTAAGTTGAAAGATGATAGTAGCAATGATGCGGACCGGGTCCGTGATCTGAGGTTTATCGTCATTGCTGCACAGAAGAATTATGTCCTTGATGCACCGCTAGGTGACAGACCTATTGCAGGAGCAGATGCAGACGTTATGAACATTTGGCTAGCTCAATATGATGACTACTTGATAGTTTAGTGCACCATGCTTAACGGCTTAGAATCGGGACTTCAAAGACGTTTTGAACGTCATGGATCATATGAGATGTTCCAGAAGTTGAAGTTAATATTTCAAGCAAATACCCGAGTTGAGAGATATGAAGTCTCCAACAAGTTCTATAGCTAAAAGATGGAGGAGAATAGCTCAAGCAGTGAGCATGTGCTCAGATTGTCTGGGTACTACAATCGCTTGAATCAAGTGGGAGTTAATCTTCCAGATAAGATAGTGATTGACAGAGTTCTCTAGTCACCATCACCAAGTTGCTAGAACTTCGTGATGAACTATAGTATGCAAGGGATGACGAAAAACGATTCCCGAGCTCTTCGCGATGTTGAAATCGATGAAGGTAGAAATCAAGAAAAAGCATCAAGTGTTGATGATTGACAAGACCACTAGTTTCAAGAAAAGGGCAAAGGGAAAAGAAAGGGAACTTCAAGTAGAATGGCAAGCAAGTTGTCACTCCCATAAACAAGCCCAAAGCTGGACCAAAGCCTGAAACTAAGTGCTTCTACTTCAAAGGAAATGGTCACTGGAAGCGGAAATACCCTGGATATTTGGTGGATAAGAAGGATGGCAAGGTGAACATGGGTATATTTGATATACAAGTTATTGATGTGTACCTTACTAGTGTTTATAGTAGCCCCTGAGTATTTGATACTTGTTCGGTTGCTAAGATAAGTAACTCGAAACAGGAGTTACAGAATAAACATAGACTAGTTGAAGGGGAAGTGACGACGAGTGTTGGAAGTAGTTCCAAGATTGATATGATCATCATCGCACACTCCCTATACTTTCGGGATTAGTGTTAAACCTAAATAAATGTTATTTGGCGTTTGCGTTGAGCATGAATATGATTTGATCATGTTTATTGCAATACGGTTATTCATTTGAAGTCAGAGAATAATTGTTGTTCTGTTTACATGAATAAAACCTTCAATGGTCATACACCCAATAAAATAGTTTGTTGGATCTCGATCGTAGTGATACACATATTCAGAATATTGATGCCAAAAGATGCAAAGTTAATAATGATAGTGCAACTTATTTGTGGCACTGCCGTTTGGGTCATATCGGTGTAAAGCGCATGAAGAAACTCCATAAAGATGGATTTTCAGAATCACTTGGTTATGAATTATTTGATGCTTGCGGACCGTGCCTTTTGGGCAAGATGACTAAAACTCCGTTCTCCGGAACAATGGAACGAGCTACTGACCTATTGCAAATAATACTTACCGACGTATGCGGTTCAATGAGTGTTGATGCTCGTGGCGGGTATTGTTATTTTCTGACCTTCACATATGATTTGAGCAGATATGAGTATATCTACTTAATGAAGCACAAGTCTGAAACATTTGAAAAGTTCAAAAAATTTCAGCGTGAAGTGGAGAATCATTGTAACAAGAAAATAAAGTTTCTACAATCTGATCATAGAGGAGAACTAGCAATGTAACCCGCGCCTTTGCGTGGCTAGATTTGCTAAATATTTTAATATTTTTGCTCAGCATGTCTAATTTTAGCCGTTACTTGCGTATTTATATACAGAAGTAAATTAGAAAACTTTATTAAACTTTGGGTCCGACTGTAATTTTCTGAAAATCTCTTGATTTGTGTAAGTTATTGGTAGATCTAAATGTGGTCGTGAGGTTTCCAAATTCCTTTCCTTCTCATCCATATACATTTTTCTTTTGCACCGATATTACTTTATAAGTCATTACAAAGAGAAAGAAGCATTGATGACTTGTATCATTATTTTGTTATCTATTCCATCATCTTCAATTGCACCAGCATATTACAATTTTGTTTCTCTAGTGCAATCAATACAATATATGTGCATCCACGTCTTCTCATCCTAATGTTAGCTATTTCACTCCTTTCCAGACTAAAATAACCTAATTTGTGAATGGTGTGGAAATTGTTATATTTTCTCTCACTGGAGGACATTTTAGCTTGTTTTTTTTGTGTAATGCACATGTTCTTTTGCATTGTATTATGTTTTTTAGCATAGCCAAAATGGTTATTCATATACTTGTAATGGATTTTCTCCTAACCTTCTTGCTTAAACCTATTTCTTTCCTTCACTCGCATGTTACAGTTATAAATATTATATTTTTTACTACAAATATTTGCCAGTGTAGGTGAACAGATCTTATTTAGTATTTTTGCCCACATTGGTCGTGATATATAATTTAAACTACAAAAAAATCATAGCTATCGTATGAATCTCGAGGAAATATGATGGGACGTTGGTGGGAATTTCTACACTTATGTGGGATACTTGATTGGTACTTTCGTCATTGACCCAATGTTATGATATAAATTAGTAATAAACATTTTTGTTTTGTTACTCCTCGGACTAATGTAAAATTAGCATTCGATGATCAAAAGCATCTAATCCTATCATTGAAATTAATTTAAGCACAGAACAACTCACATTTTAATCTGACGGTAATCAGATTTGTTATTTTTTTTATTGTACGGGGTATAAAGCTAGCTCACGTGCATCATTGTATGGATATAGTGTTTCCCCTCGCAAAAAAAAAGTATGGATATGGTGTTTCCTTGTTCGGGCCTGCTCCTTGGGAGCGCTCGGCTATCCGGACAGGGATTACTCCGCTTTTTTCCTGGCTCTGTAGATCAATGGTATTGTTACCATTAGACGATTTCTGAATTAAGTGATTTACTAAACTATTAAATAAAAATTCACATGGTAACACGTTGGTCTTATGGAAGTTCTGTAGACATGGCTGGAAAAATTTAATCAAGTACCTGCGGACGTATTGTCCAAAGTTGATGATAGCGCTGTTGTCATGGCTTTGACCTGTTGGGCATCTTGGCATCTTAAGCTTTTTATTGGACGTGTTTATATACTGCCGTCGATTTGTACCGGCTGATGTGCCTCCAACATTGACGTATATAGATGTGGTGTTGCTGTGCCTTCAATCTCCGGGCATGTGGCGGCAGCCTTAAGTGTTCGCCAGGCGCACAGCGGTGTGCACTTCTCAGCTACGTTTCTATTCCTGCCGGGAATTAAGTTGTGTGTGTGTCTTTCAATCAGAAATCAATAAGCTGTGGTGTGCGTGTTTCAGTAGGAAATCTACCGGCCATCCTCAATGAGCGTATTTTTCACAGAGATTAATCAATTGTACTCCCTTTTGGTCTTTTTTTTGACCCATACTCGGTTTGGTCTGGTACATGTACGTGAGATGGTTTCTTGCACGTAGATTGAAACATTTATGCTGGTATATCTTGGTCGTTGATTTTTCTTACCTTTAGAGCGATTAATCTTCACCGTTCATTTTCTATCGTTTTAATAATATAATAGATAGATATTTGAGTTACGAGTTTGGCCTTCATTTAAAACAATGTGGAATAGTTTCATAGCTCACGCCACATGGAACACCACAGCATAATGGTGTGTCCGAACGACGTAACCGCACTTTACTAGATATGGTGCGATCTATGATGTATCTTACCGATTTACCACACTATCATATTGGGATTATGCATTAGAGACAGTTGCATTCACTTTAAAAAAAAGGGCACCATTAAAATCCATTGAGACGACCCCTTATGAACTGCGGTTTGGCAAGAAACCAAAGTTGTCGTTTCTTAAAGTTTGGGGCTGCGATACTTATGTGAAAAAGCTTCAACCTGATAAGCTCGAACCCAAATTGGAGAAGTGCGTCTTCATAAAATACCCAAAGGAAACTGTTGGGTACACCTTCTATCACAGATCCGAAGGCAAGATAATCGTTGCTAAGAATGGATCCTTTCTAGAGAAGCAGTTTCACTCGAAAGAAGTGAGTGGGAGGAAAGTAAAGATCGATAAGGTAATTGTACATTCTCCCGAATTGGAAAGTAGTTCATCACAGAAATAAGTTCCAGTGATTCCTACACCAATTAGTGAGGAAGCTAATGATGATGATCATGAAACTTCAGATTAAGTTACTACAGAACCTCGTAGGTCTTTCAAAGTACAATCCACACCAGAGTGGTAGGGTAATCCTGTTCTGGATATCATGTTACTAGACCATGATGAATCTGCGAACTATGAGGAAGCGATGATGAGCCCAGATTCCGCAAAATGGCTTGAAGGCTATGAAATCTAAGATGGGATCCATGTATGAGAACAAAGTGCGGACTTTGGTGGACTTGCCTGATGATCGGCAAGCCATAGAAAATAAATGAATCTTCAAGAGGAAGACAGATGTTGATAGTAGTGTTACTGTCTACAAAGCTCGACTTGTTGCGAAAGGTTTTCGACAAGTTCAAGGGGTTGACTACGATGAGACTTTCTCACCCGTAGCGATGCTTAAGTCTGTCCGAATCATGTTAGCAATTGCTGTATTTTATGATTATGAAATTTGGCAAATGGATGTCAAAACTGTATTCCTGAATGGATTTCTGGAAGAAGAGATGTATATGATGCAACCGGAAGGTTTTGTCAATCCTAAAGGTGCTAACAAAATGTGCAAGCTCCAATGATCCATCTGTGGACTGGTGCAAGCATCTCGGACTTGGAATATACGCTTTGATGAGTTGATCAAAGCATATGGTTTTATACAAACTTTTAGAAAAGCCTGTATTTATAGAAAAGTGAGTGGGAACTCTGTAACTTTTCTAAAGCTATATATAGATGACATATTGTTGATTGAAAATGATATAGAAATTCCGGATAGCATAAAAGGATACTTGAATAAGAGTTTTTCAAAGAAAGACCTCAGTGAAGCAGCTTACACATTGAGCATCAAGATCTATAGAGATAGATCTAGACGCTTGATAAGATTTTTCAATGAGTACATACCTTGATAAGATTTTGCTATAGTTCAAAATGGAACAGTCAAAGAAGGAGTTCTTGCCTGTGTTGCAAGGTGTGAAGTTGAGTAAGACTCAAAACCCGACCATGGCAGAAAATAGAAAGAGAATGAAAGTCATTCCCTATGCCACAGTCATAGGTTCTATAAAGTATGCTGTGCTGAATACCAGAACTATTGTGTACCCTGCCCTGAGTTTGGCAAGGGAGTACAATAGTGATCTAGGAGTAGATCACTGGACATTGGTCAAAATTATCCTTAGTGGAATAAGGATATGTTTCTCGATTATGGAGGTGACAAAAGGTTTGTCGTAAAGGGTTACGTCAATGCAAGTTTTGACACTGATCCAGATGACTCTAAGTCTCAATCTGGATACATATTGAAAGCGGGAGCAATTAGCTAGAATAGCTCCATGCAGAGCATTATAGACATAGAATATTTGCAAAATTCATACGGCTCTGAATGTGACAGGCCCGTTGACTAAACTTCTCTCACGAGCAAAACATGATCATACCTTAGTACTCTTTGGGTGTTAATCACATAGCGATGTGAACTATATTATTGACTCTAGTAAACCCTTTGGGTGTTGGTACATGACGATGTGAACTATGGGTGTTAATCATATACAGATATGAATATTGGTGTTAAATCACATGATGATGTGAGATAGATTATTGACTCTAGTGCAAGTGGGAGGCTGAAGGAAATATGCCCTAGACACAATAATAAAGTTATTATTTATTTCCTTATTTCATGATAAATTTTTATTATTCATGCTAGAATTGTATTAACCAGAAACATAATACATGTGTGAATACATAGACAAACATAGTGTCACTAGTATGCCTCTACTTCACTAGCTCGTTGAATCAAAGATGGTTAAGTTTCCTAGCCATAGACACGAGTTGTCATTTGATTAACGGGATCATACATCATTAGGAGAATGATGTGATTGACTTGACCCATTCCGTTAGCTTAGGACTTGATCGTTTAGTATGTTGCTATTGCTTTCTTCATGACTTATACATGTTCCTATGACTATGAGATTATGCAACTCCCGATTACAGGAGGAACATTTTGTGTGCTACCAAACGTCACAATGTAACTGGGTGATTATAAAGGTGCTCTACATGTGTCTCCGAAGGTAATTGTTGAGTTGGCGTATTTTGAGATTAGGATTTGTCACTCCGATTGTCGGAGAGGTATCTCTGGGCCCTCTCGGTGATGCACATCACTATAAGCCTTGCAAGCAATGTGACTAATGACTTAGTTGCAGGATGATGCATTACATAATGAGTAAAGAGACTTGCCGATAACGAGACTGAACTAGGTATTGAGATACCGACGATCGAATCTCGGGCAAGTAACATACCGATGACAAAGGGAACAACGTATGTTATGCGGTCTGACCCATAAAGATCTTCGTATATTATGTAGGAGCCAATATGAGCATCCAAGTTCCGCTATTGGTTATTGACCGGAGACGTGTCTCAGTCATGTCTACATAGTTCTCGAACCCATAGGTTCCGCATGCTTAAAGTTCGGTGAGGAATTATATTATGAGTTATTTGTTTTGATGTACCAAAGGTAGTTCGGAGTCCCGGATGAGATCGGGGACATGACGAGGAGTCCCGAAATGGTAGAAACGTAAATGTCGATATATTGGACGACTATATTCGAACATTGGAAAGGTTCCGAGTGATTCGGGTATTTATCGAAGTACCGGAGAGTTACGGGAATTCGTTGGGGAGTATATGGGCCTTATTGGGCTTTAAGGGAGAGAGAGGGAGAGGCAGGCTGCGTGCCCCACAGGGCCTAGTCCGAATTGGACTAGGGGGAGGGGCGGCGCCCCCTCCTTCCTTCTCTTCTCTCTTCCCTTTCCTGGACTCCTACTCCTACTACATGGAAGGGGGGAATCCTACTCCCGGTGGTAGTAGGACTCCCCAGGGCACGCCATAGAGAGGGCCGCCCCCTCCCCTCCTGTCCTCCTTTATATACAAAGGCAAGGGGCACCGCATAGACACAAGTTGATCTGTTGATCTCTCCCAGCCGTGTGCGGTGGCCCCCTCCACCATATTCCACCCCGGTCATATCATAGCGGTGCTTAGGCAAAGCCCTGCGTCGGTAGCAATATCATCAATGTCATCACACCGTCGTGCTGACGAAACTCTCCCGTAAAGCTCTGCTGGATCGGAGTTCGCGGAACATCATCGAGCTGAATGTGTGCTGAACTCGGAGGTGCCGTACGTTCGGTACTTGGATCATTCGGATCATGAAGACGTACGACTACATCAACCACGTTGTGCTAATGCTTCCGCTTTCGGTCTACAAGGGTACATGGAAAACACTCTCCCCTCTCGTTGCTATTCATCACCATGATCTTGCGTGTGCGTAGGATTTTTTTTGAAATTACTACGTTCCCCAACAGATTGCTCTCCATCGGAGTGTTTTTAACTTAGGCGATTACGGGGTCGCAGCTAAGCCCACGAGTGGCAGGATTGCTCTCCACTTGAAGTGTTTTTAACTTAGGCGATTAAGGGGTCGCAGCTAAGCTCCCGAGTGGGAGGATTGCTCTCCACTCGGAGTGTTCATAACTTAGGCGATTACGGGGTCGCAGCTAAGCCCCCGAGTGGGAGGATTGCTCTCCACTCGAAGTGTTTTTTTAACTTATGCGAATCGGGTTCGCGGCTAAGCCACCCACTGGGGAATTTGGACACAAGTGTTTACGGAAAACCAATCATTAAGATACTGTAACGATCTTTTCTTTGTAAAATAATCTGAAATGATTTTATTACAACTCAATGGGTCGAGTGATTCTAGGTGTAGAAAGGACGAAGCAGCTCCGCGTTCCATGCACCTAGCTCGTCTATTTTCTTGGCTACGTTGTAGATGTGATACACTCCATTGTGAAGCACCTTGGTGATGATGAAGGGACCTTCCCAGGCCGGAGCGAGCTTGTGGAGTCGCTTCTGAACCACTCGGAGCACAAGGTCTCCCTCCTGAAACGCTCGACCTCTAACATTGCGGGCGTGGAATCGACGCAGATCTTGCTGATAAATGGTCGACCGGACCAAAGCCATCTCGCGTTCTTCCTCCAAGAGATCGACTGTGTCTTCGCGTGCTTGCTCTGCTTTGGTTTCTGAGAACAACTCAACTCTGGGAGCATTGTGCAGCAATTCACTCGGAAGCACAGCCTCGGCGCCGTACACCAGGAAGAAGGGGGTTCGTTTAGTCGACCGGTTGGGTGTTCTCCTCAGCCCCCATAGCACTGATGGTAGTTCGGTCACCCAAGCTCCAGCAGCTTGCTTAAGATCACGCATTAGACGAGGTTTTAACCCTTGAAGGATCAAACCATTCGCCCTTTCAGCCTGTCCATTCGACTGCGGGTGCGCAACGGACGCGTAGTCGACTCGAGTGCCTTGAGATGAACAGAATGCCTTGAACTCATCAAAATCAAAGTTGGATCCGTTATCTGTGATGATGCTGTGAGGAACTCCATATCTGAATATCAACTCTCTGATGAAACTAACGGCAGTGCCTGCTCCAAGGTTCTTGATGGGCTTGGCTTTGATCCACTTGGTAAACTTGTCGACTGCTACGAGCAAATGGGTGAAGCCACTCGCGCCGGTTTTGAAGGGTTTGACCAAATCCAATCCCCAAACTGTGAACGATCAAACGAGCAAAATAGTCTTCAGGGCAGATGCGGGCTTGTGAGACATGTTGGAGTAGAACTGGCAACCTGTGCACTTGTCGACTATATCCTTTGCCATCTCATTTGCTCGAGGCCAATAAAACCCCGCTCGGTATGCTTTGGCCACGATGGTTCGAGAGGACGCATGGTGACCACTGGTCCCCGAGTGGATATCATTTAGGATCATCTGACCTTCTTCTGGGGTGATGTAGCGTTGTGCCCTTTTATCACGGTGGAAGCTTTGGATCGGAGGACTATCTGGCGAGCCTCGTCTTCGTCCTCTAGGATCTCTTTTCTGAGAATGTACACGATGTATGGGACCATCTAATCGGGAGTGATTACAAAGACTTCCATGATTAGGTCGACCACGGCTAGAATCTCTACCTCAGTCGGGTCAGTTGGACTCATCGGTTGCGGGGGCTCTTCCTTGAAGGGGTCTTCTTGTACTGACCGGGTATATGGAGATCCTTCAAGAACACATTGCTGGGGATAGGTTTCCGAGTGGAACCTATCTTCGCCAGATCATCAGCAGCTTGGTTTTTGATTCGCGGTATGTGGTGGAGCTCCAATCCCTCAAACTTCTTTTCCAACTTCCTCACTGCGTTGCAGTAACCCGTCATTGCGGGACTCCTGACATCCCATTCCTTCATCACTTGGTTGACCACCAAATGTGAGTCGCCGTAAACCATTAGGCGTCGGACGCCGAGCAAAATGACGATACGCAATCCATATAAAAGAGCTTCATAATCTGCTTCATTTTTGAAGAGTCAAAGTTAATCTAAAGGACATAACTGATATTGTCTCCTCGTGGGGACACTAAAACCACTCCTGCAGCAGAGCCATTCAACATCTTGGACCCATCAAAGAACATGGTCCAATGTTCCGACTGAATTTGAATCGGCTGTTGCTCTTCAGTCCACTCTGCGAGGAAGTCTGCAATTGCTTGAGACTTAATGGCCTTCTTTGCCTGAAATTTGATATCCAAAGGAAGAAGTTCAATCGCCCACTTTTCCACTCGACCAGTTGCATCTCTGTTATTCAGGATATCTGACAAGGAGCATCGCTGACGACTGATATTGAATGATCAGAGAAATAATGTGCAACTTTCTTCATGGTCAGGTAAATCCCATAAACAAGCTTCTAGTAATGAGGATATCTCTGCTTGGACGGGTTTAAGACTTCTGAGATGTAATACACGGGGCGCTGAACTTTGAAGGCCTTGCCTTCTTCTTCCTGCTCGACCGTGAGCACTGTGCTAACAACTTGTCATGTGGCTGCGATGTAAAGAAAAAGAGGCTCCTTGCTAACCAGAGCCGCAAGCACCAGCTGGGTGGAAAGCAGGGCTTTTGAGCTCTTTAAACGCTGCTTCAGCTTCGTCATTCCACTCGAATTTGTCAGACTTCTTCATCAGTCGGTAAAGAGGCAGTGCCTTTTCACCAAGGCGTGAGATGAATCGGCTCAAAGGGGCCAAGCAACGAATAAGCTGCTGAACATCGTGCAGGCGCACTGGGTGCTTCATTCGGAGGATTGTGCCAATCTTCTCTGGGTTGGCGTCGATCCCTCGTTCAGAAACAAGGAAACCGTGTAACTTTTCGCCTGGGACTCCAAATGTGCACTTAGATGGGTTAAGCTTGATATCATACCTCCTCAGGTTGGCAAAGGTTTCAGCTAGGTCAGTCAGCAGATCGGAACCTTTGCGTGACTTAACCACTATGTCGTCCATATATGCTTCCACATTCCGACTAATTTGAGTGAGCAAGCACTTCTGAATCATGCGCATGAATGTGGCACCAGCATTCTTGAGGCCGAAGGGCATAGTAACATAGCAAAAACACCCGAACGGGGTGATGAAAGCCGTTTTTATCTCATCTGGTACATACAGTCGGATCTGATGGTACCTGGAATAAGCGTCCAGGAAGGACAGTCTCTCACATTCCGAAGTTGAGTCGACAATCTGGTCGATGCGGGGTAGAGGGAAATGATCTTTCGGGCAGGCCCGATTGATGTGTTTGTAGTCAATACACATTCGAAGTGAATCGTCTTTCTTGGGAACCATAACGACATTGGCGAGCCACTCGGGATGGTATATCTCGCGGATAAACTCGGCAGCCAGGAGCCGAGCCACTTCCTCGCCAAAGTCTTTTCTATTCTCTGTGGCGGACCGACGGAGGTACTCTTTGACGGGTTTTACTTTTGGATCGACTCGCAAATGGTGCTCAGCCAATTCCCTGGTCACACCTAGCATGTCAGATGGTTTCCATGCAAAGATGTCCCAGTTCTCACGGAGGAACTGGATGAGCACTTCTTCCAATTTGCTGTCGAGTGTCGACGAGATATGGGTCGGAGCAGCATTGGGATCAGTCGGGTGAACATGAACAGGCTTGGTCTCTCCGGCCGACTGAAATGCTGACTCTGATGCAGGCCTCTTAGCACGCAGCAAATCACTCGGATCTGCCGTTTTCTGATACTCTTGGAACTCCACTGCTCCCATCTGCTCATCTGTTATTTTTGCTCCATCTTCAAGACAATCTTCTGCTCTCTGATGGTTACCGGAAACCGTTATTACGCCTCTGGGGCCAGACATCTTCATCTTGAGATAAACATAGCACGGTCGAGCCATAAAGCTAGCATAGGCAGGCCTACCCAGAATGGCGTGATATGCACTCTGGAAATCCACTACCTCAAACGTCAACTTCTCCTTGCGGAAATTCTTCTCATTGCCGAAAACCACATCGAGAGTGATCTGGCCGAGTGATTCAGCTTTCTTTCCTGGAATGATCCCATGGAACCACATGTTACTCTCGCTAAGTTTGGCCATCGGGATGCCCATTCCTTTGAGAAGCTTCAACATACATAATATTCAGGCCACTGCCACCATCCATCAGGACCTTAGTCACTCGGGTGGCCCCCACGACTGGGTCGACCACCAGCGCCTGCCGCCCGGTGGTAGCCACGCGTACTGGGTGGTCGGACAGGTCGAATGTTATAGGGACCTTTGACCACTTCACATATTTCGGTGTTGCCAGAGCAACCATGTTTACTTCTCTGTTAATGACCTTCAGTTGACTTCTGGTCTCAATATCGGTAAAAATCACCAAGGTGGCATTGACATTGGGATAACCACCGTCATCGTCCTTATCCTCTTCCTCCTTCTCAGGCTCTTTCTCCTTGCCACTAGGTTTACTTTCTTGGAAGATCTGAATAAGGAGTTAACATCGTCGAGTGGTATGCTTGGGGAGAATCAGATTTCCCTCCTCATCCTTCTTGGTGTGAATGTGACACAGTAAATCCAACACATCATTTCCTTCCTGATCTTTCACCTTCTTAGGGGTCCAGGGCCCTTTAGGTTTCCCTTTGAACTTTGCTTTATTTAACACCGCAGCGTCGGTAGGACCTGCTGCCTCAGCCTTTAGCTTCTGCTTCTGACTGGAATTTCCTCCCCCGGTGTCCTGGGCGACTGTTTTGTGCTTGCCACTCAGGAGTCGGTCTTCCTCTTCGTCGTTAGCGTATTTGGTAACAATTTCCATCATCCGAGTCAACGACATATCCCATGTCCGACCGCCTTCCTTGAAGGCACAGACTGCTTGGTGATGAGACACATTTTCCACTGTGTGGTGCAGAGTGATCCATCTCTGGATATAGTCCCTCGGGGTTTCATTCGGTTTCTGCACGCAATGCTGCAGCTCTGGTAGACCAGCTGGTCTCTTGCAAGTTCCCTCATACGTTCTGGTGAACGCTCAGGCTAACTCATCCCAACACTACTAGAAAAAGGCCTGTTAGTGGCGCACCTATTTTTGCCATTAATGACGCACTATAGGTGCGCCACTATTATCATGCCATTAGTAATTGTTAGTAATGGCGCACATTTGGTGCGCCATTACTAACAATTTTTTTTCAAATTTTTTTCAGAATTTTTTTTCATTTTTCTTAATCTTGGGTTACTATGGCTTAATCTCGGGTCAATATGCTTAATCTCAAGTCAAATCGCACTCCGTGGTCAAACTTCCCAAAATGTCACCCATCCTCACACTACTCCAGCCCAAGCACACTTAACTTCAGAGTTCTATCCAACCTCAGCACCAGCTCACTTAACAGGCACTTGTTGATATATCTAGCATATCAATCCTATTAAACCTAGTTGATGTCTAGGACTTTGTTCATGTTCATGAGTGTGATGAAATGTTGAAAAAATATTTCAAACTTCCGTTCATATTACGTATCATATTTTGAACATTTTTTCCAAAAAAAATTCGAAACTAAATTTTTTTTTCTGTTACTAGTGGCGCACCTAGCAAATGGTGCGCCACTACTAAGTTTGAATTTTTTTCCATTCCCCCCCCTCTAGATCTTAAAAGCCTCGTATCTTTTATTCTGTTCGGTTTTTGTGGATTCTAAAAATCTTCAACGGGGTTCTCCTGGTTGAATTCGGATGTAACTTTTTGAGTAGATGATTTTTCATATAAAAAACTTTTTAATCCGAGTTCGTATGCAAAAGTTATGCCCATTTTACAAATTCCAGAGAGATTTTGCAAATAAAGTCGAAATTCATATTTGTAAATTTTCCCAACAACTAGACCACATATCACATGGGTAACTTATTTTTTTGACATTTCCATCATTTTCTTTTATTTTTTAAAAAAACTAAAAAGTTAGTAATGGCGCACCTTCAAAAAGTGCGCCATTACTATGTGTACCACTTGGTCAAACTTAGTAATGGCGCACTTTGTATAGGTGCGCCATTACTAAGTTTGACATAGTAATGGTGCACCTATGCAAAGTGCGCCATTACTAAGTTTGATCAAGTTTTGACTCAGTCATACACATAGTAATGGCGCACTTTGTAAAGGTGCGCCATTACTATGTCAACTTAGTAATGGCGCATCTATACAAAGTGCGCCATTACTATGTGTATCCCTGGGTCAAACCTTGGTCAAACTTAGTAATGGCGCACTCTTCACCAGGTGCACCATTAGTAATATGGTCATTAATGATAATATGGCCATTAATGTTGCACCTATAACTGGTGCGCCACTGCTATATAGCACTGGTGCACCACATACATGGTGCGCCATTAATGTCCATATTAGCTATAGCCGTTTTCCTAGTAGTGCAACTCAAAATACTCTCAAGGGCCAACTGAGTCAGCCAAGCTCTAGCAGACCCTTCAAGCATCAGAGGAAGGTGCTTCATGGCCACCTCATCGCTACCACCGCCGATGTGCACAGCCACTCGATAATATTTGAGCCAAGTATCGGGCTTCGACTCGCCCGTAAACTTACTGACACCAGTCGCCAATCTGAATTTATGGGGTATCTCAGCAGCTCTGATGGCCCTTCCAAAACACTCGGGGCCGGAAACGTGGACCCTGCCTCCGCTGGGTCTGTCCGATCCAGCCCTTCTATGTATGCTCTGTTTCGGTCGACCAGACCTTGCACAAGGACGGACCTTGCATCAAAGCCAGGTTCTCTGGGGTCGACTGGAACTCTGCGGTCGTTCCCGTACGAATGCCTGTCGTCATTGCGCCGGGGCGCGTATGAACCATCCGTCGGAAGGGGCGAAGGCGCTCGACGGTAGTTGTTGCGGGCGTACTCACAATCATATTCTCCATGAGCCCTTCCCAAGTATCGATCCTGTCGGTTATCACGGCCTCCCTATCGCAAAGGGAACTCGGATTGTGAGCCGACTGAACGGTGTCCGCTCTCACTGATCTGCTGTGGATTCTGTTCCGCGACTGGGAAACAGTAGAGTTCTGGTCTCCCGGTGCTCGGAGCAGCGCTCTGATCTGTTCCAGGCCTCTCCCAGCCTCTGACCGGGACGGTGGAATAGACTCTACAATACGCGCAGCCGCTACCAAATTCTGAATCCGTGTACGGAATACCTAAGTTTCCAGCGGAAATAACTATCGTTCGTGTCGACAGGATTCAGGAATCAGTCAACGAGCACGCTCGTCGAGAGAATGTTGGAGATTCTCCAGACGAGTGCGCTCAGCAAGAGTGGCCAGGCTCACTGCCTCCAAGGCCCGGGCCTCGGCGGTTTCCCCTATGATGGGGGTCTACAGAGCCTCCACGTTGCGGCGGTGCAGCTCCTCCCTCTGCTGCGAGCTGAGAGGTTGTGGCCGGTACTCTTCGTGGTCGAGTGACGGACCGGGCTCCTGCCGCCGTCGCCGCTGCGACGAAAGCCAGGCGGACCGCGATGGGAGTCGACCATGAGGACTTCCGCCGCGGGATCACAACTCCTGCTTTCAGAAAAAGTATCTGCGAAATTAGTCGACAGATCGACCGATCTGCGAGAATACGTGTCGGTCTCAATAGCTGCGACTTGGGGGGTGAAGGTTTGACGAGCCACCGCATGTCTCACCCATCGCTGGAGCCACGAACGGCCAGACCGCTTGCGGCGGCGTCCAGCGGAATGAGTCGACAATGTGATGCCTGACTGGTATGGTGAAGATGGCTACCCGAGGAGGACGCCGCAGGAGGTCGCGCGGAAGTGCGCTAAGCCGCGAGCCGGAAGGGCCTCGACGTTGAGGGGAGCCTCCTGGAGCAAGGCGGAGTCGTCGACGACGAAGATGAGCACGCCCAGCCGGATCTCGCGGCCCATGACCAAATCGCCACCAGAAACCATGCTGATGAAGGTCGAAGAAAATGCGACCTCGCCGGAAGTCGCTAAGACACTTTGCCCCATGGTGGGCGCCAACTGTCGTGATACTAAGTCTGACAGTAAGAATAGGGGGTACGTATGGAGAGGCAAGGTCCTAGCTACGGCAAGGTTGTATGCAAGTATTTACAAGTTCAGGCCCCTCACGGAGGACGTAAAAGCCCTACGTCTTGGTGCCCGGAGGCGGTCGACTGGATTATGAGTATGTTTGTATGTGTTACAGGGGGTGTGAACCCTTGTCACAGAGGAGGGGCTGGCTTATATAGAGTTCGCCAGGACCCCATCCATCCCCCGTTACAGAGGGTTTAAATGTACATAAAGATTGAGGCGTTACTGGTAACGACAACCTTAAGTGCCTTTAATGACCTTAAAGACTACGGAGTGAATACTCGCCCATTGATGTTCGGCCTGACTTCTGGTCTTCTGTAGGTCGAGTGGTTTCTTGTATGGTCGAGTGGTTGACTGGTCGTCTGATTTCGGGAAGGAGGGATACCCGAGTGGTCCATTGGTCGAGTGGATTGCACTCGACATCCTTATTGGGTACTCCCTATTGTCTCTTGAGCTTCTTTGCTTCTAGGGTAGTGACTTTGGGTAGGGGTATAGATCTGGCCTATGACCGTACCCTAGGTCTGTATCCTCATCAAGTAGTAAATTAGTTTCATGCGTATAAGGCTAGATACTCAATCCTACTATAGCATGGCTCCAAGTAATTTGTACGAACTTTGTTGGTTTTTTTAGGGAAGGACTCCGTTGCTTATGACCCGTGGAATGCTCTTAGAGCATCTACGGCCGAACTTGCCAAATCCGGCCTCTCAAACGTCTGCGGACACGGACGGGCGTGTCCGTGGACGGTAACCGGCTACGCCTCAAAAAATGCATTCCACATCCAGATACATCAAATTAGAAATCTCAAATCCATAGTATTACATGCAACGTGAAACCTAATCTAAGAGGAGCTCGCCGGTTCCGCTCCCCGCTCGCCCGACTCCACCCTGGCCGTGTCCAGCCGCCGGCTGCGCTCCTCGGAGTATTGGTCCTGTCACAGGCAAGGTAGAGTAGGACATGGGACACGAGCCAGCTCACGGGACTCAAGTCGGCGCCGTTACCCATGCCCTACTCTTCCTCGTCGGAGCCCGGAACCCGAACGGTGCCGGTGGATGTCAGATCGATGACATATCCATCATAGGACCGGCCGTAGACGTCGATGATGATGCGGTTACGGCGCCCGGACTGATGCACCAAACGGGGTGCCAAAGAATGCGACTCCGCCTTGCCGCTGCCTCGCGGGCCCTGTGCCTTGCACAGCGGGCACGCCGTGCCAGGGCCTCATTGGACGAGGCCCATGGTGTGTCCCCATGCTCGGCGCATCAACGGAGGGGTTGCACGCCCGTGAGCGCGTTTGGGGGCCAAAAGAACCGCACGGCCTCCGACGAGGCAGTTACGGCTAGCCTAGCGCTGAATCCATGCACAATTTGGGCGGACGCAATGGATTTCCGACGGAAGTAGGCCAAGAGATGCCGTGCACGGGCCTCCTCCCGGCGTGGCGGAGCGCAAGCCGGACGGCCATCTCCTCCTTGGGGCCGCGTGGGATGAGCTCGGGGGTCGACGGATTTGGAGGTGAAGAATTCAGATCCGCTGCCCGCCATGCCGGAGACGGCCGGAAGGAGCAGGAGACGAGCTTGGGTGGCCGAGGGAAGTGGAAGGGAGGGGAGTGAATTGGCTACGACTTGGTCAGGTGAGCAGATGAGGAGAAATTTATGTGGGGTCAGGTGGGCCAGCGTGGGCCGGGTCTGACGTGGCGGGTGTACCCGGACACCACATATCCGCCCCATATTTGGATTGGATATGAGGGGGTGCCGGTCAGCCCGTGCGTTTGAGGGAGCCGTATGGGTCAAAAAATCGTGACCGGGCAGCCCGCCCAGGCGTATGTGCCGGGTTTTTGGCGCCCGGCTGTAGAATGTAGATGCTCTTAGTATGGTTTCCTCGTACGAGATCTTAGCCATACGGGGTGTCAGATCTTGAATACGATGCCGTGTCCGGGGGTGTTGCTGCCAACAAGCTTCGGTTCGCGCGCGGGTACATGGTCAGCGCCTCCTAAGCTCCACGGACACCTCCATCGTCGTCGACTTTGACATGTACTTCACCCTGGCCCACTAATACGCACGAGGTCTTGAGCCTGGTATGATACCTAGCCTTGAAACGGAAGGGTGCCGCAAGAGTCTGCGGCGTACCCCAGATTGGCAAACGTGATGGTCTGACTTGGAGAAAGGTTTTTGACCTAGTCGAGGTGGCCAGTTAATTAAGTCGGCCTAGAGCGTGACGCTGCCGAAGACAAAACCATTACTTGCAACTGATGATCTTGCTTGGCACATCAATTTTTAGTATGTTTTTATTTCTTTCCTTGCAACAGACATATGGAACCCACACGTAGGCATGAGTGTGGGCCAGCTGATGTGTCGTGTTTAACGAAGAGTTAACCGGAATGTACTGAAACGTACCCAAAGCACAAGTTATAGGGGCAATTTTTGTCATTTTTGATGTTCATGTATGAATTTCTACATCAAATGCAAGTTTATGTATCAGTAGTGTAATTCACTCTGGAAAAAATATAATTGAAGTGTTATTGTGCAAGTAATTGTGCCTGTCTTGCTAAAAAAAGTAATTGTGCCTGTCTCATTATTCATACAACGGGATCCTGAAAAGAGATGAGAATGAATTGTAGAAATCTTTTATTTCCTTTGGAACTGAGGCCAGACTAAATTGATTCTGCTTAAAATAATAAAAATGGGGATGGTGGCTATTGGCCGGTAGCCAAGAAAGTGGCTGGTAATATGGGTTGTCAATTTATATCGAGTGGTAAATCTCTACTCTTAACACTACTAGGGAGAAGCCTAGCAGTAGGGCTGTTTATTGGCTAGTAGTAGCGCGGGGGACCGTGCTACTGATAAGGCGCTACAGCTAACGTGTGCCAGTAGTGTTTGTTTGCCAGAGCTACTGTTATACCTACTTAGCACTAGCGTTGTTTGAAGAACACGGTACTGGTAGTTACTAGCAGGCCGCTCTGCCACGCGCTAATACTATTATGCAGTATTCCATTTCTTTTTTATTTATGTCGTATTCATACACCGTTATATAATTTTCCATACAGTAGCAATTTCAAGATTGTTATTACATCATAATGAGTTATTATATCATTGGGTGAAAGAACCGATTAGATTCAAGTGGATGGATCAAAAATGTGCTAATCCAACTTGGTCACTTTGGATGGAAATCCAACTTGATCATTTTGGATCCATCCACTTGAATCTAATCCGCGGTTCTTTCACCCAATGATATAATAACTCATCATCATCATCATATTATCCTTAATAACTTATCGTCATAATACATCATTGTCATAAAACAACTCCTCGTCATCATCATTTTCGTCCATGAGACGTCATATAACAACTTGGTCACTAGTCATAATAACAACTCCTCCTCCTCCTCCTCCTCATCATCATCAACTCTAACACATTTAGCACATAATAGCAACTTCTCATCATCATCATAGTCATAATCAACACTAACTAATTATTCTTAATACCTACGACCTACTCCTCTCTCTCCTAGGTAAAATACCATAAAACAGATAAACCGGTCCATCTCCATAAAGGAGAATGGAAATAAACCTATCTCCAATTAATTTCGTGTGCGCATTCAACACTTTGCTCCATTCTTTGATTTTGAGTCTTCCACCGATTGAAGAAATTGAGTATGCATTGTGGTAAGCCTTGGAAGGATTTTGTCGTAAGCTAACCATATGCATATAACCTTCGATAAACATCAAGTCAGGCACAACCTTCTTCGGGAGCCTCTGTTGAAAATGTAATAGTAACATATATAGTTAGCAATGTAGTTTACTTAAGAAGAATGTATGCAATAAAGTTACCATCATTAACAAAATCTTACCAAGTTTTTGGCAATGAAGTTACCATCAAGCAACTTATGGACTAGTGGCACATATCTAGTAAAATTTGGGCTGATAGAGTGATTAGTTTTAAAGGCATCAACATCTTCTATGAATGAGACAAGATAACCTTTCTCCTCACAATTTAGCTCGGAGTCATAGCTGTGGTATGTGCTGTCTACAACCTTTCGAGTATTTCTTGAAGATAAGAAATAAGTTGCCAATTATAAATAAATAAGTTTAGTACCGATGAACATAAAATATTTTTAAATTAACAATATAAATTACTTAACTTAACAAATTAGTTTGACAAACTCACATCTAGGCAAAATTGGAGGCATATCCACATCCACCCAGATGTCGATATCATCATCATCATCATCATCATCATCATCATCATCATCATCATCATCATCATCATCATCATCACCTTCGGGACGAATATCAAATCTTATTTGCATACCCTCCTCAAATACATATGCCTTGCCGAGAGCTTCCCAATTAGAGAAACCGAAATGGGAGTGATTGACCGCATTGTACAGCTTAACCAGAAACTCATAACCATGTTTAGTTCTTATATAAGTGAGCCCTCCTCGTCTCCATATTCTTGAAGTATTCAAAACCAACCTTCTCCAATACATACGGTCTAGCATGGCATGGGATGAACTAACCGAATTAAAAAAATCCAGAAATTACACCTTGAACAAAAGAAGCACAAGTGATGATATTAATTTTGATGAAATGCTTGGTGTTGCGTACCGTACAAACATCAAAGGTCTCTTCCAGCTTCAGGGTGAAAACCTATCATTTTGCATGTGAGGAAACTTGCGTCACAAACCCCGGTCATCGTAGCAGTGCCCGCACTCCGGGATACCATCATCATCAGACATCTCCTGTGTTCAAAATTCAAAGATTATTACTCTACGGCAAAACCCAAAATGCCGGTTAATCCTCTTTTGGGCAAATCCAAGGCACTCGATATTTCATACATTCTAGCACAAGTCATGCTCAACTCCACAGAAAATTCCGGCATGACCTTTGCTAAAAAAGGACATATTGAGCGCTTGAAATTTGCTGGAATGAAAATTAATCAACACTTCGGCTAAACATAGGCCACTCGGAGGTGTTCTATGCAAAATGCATCTATGCATCCATTTTGTTGGCATTTTTCAAAATCAATAATAGGGAGTAGCTACTCATCTACTACTCTACTATACATATATGGAAACATCTACATCATCATCGACATCAACAACATGGGGTGGCTGGTCTCACCCATAGGTCAGAGGGGTCGGTGACGGAGACTGCGGCGGGGATGATGCAGGGCTCCATGGTTTCTGCAGAAACAAGATATAAACAAAAACATTATTATCCTCACTTTAGGACTTAATGAAACCATATAAGATATAAACAAAAAATTTACTTTCTGCAATTTGTTTCGTAAACCTTAGAAAAATGCCTTGACTTTACCTACAGTCTACTTCTTGAACTATGGAAATATACCCTAAGTTCAGAATATGACAAGTACATGACATTTTTTCAAATTATACCAACTAAAATTTTCTATTACTAAAATTTCTAATCAAAAGACCTAAAATTTCCTATTCTATTCAAAACACCTAAAATAGTAAAAAAAACTACATTTACTCAAATGACCTAAAAAATATTCTATTAAAAAACCTTCATTCTACAATGTCTATATTCTAAAACCTACATTTAAATTACCTACATGCTACAATGTCTACATTCTAAAACCTACATTTATATTACCTACATTCTACAATGTCTACATTCTAAAACCTACATTTAAATTACCTACATTCTACAAGATTAGAGAGAGAAGGAAGGGAAGGAGG